>NW_027138407.1:453165-599165 GCF_035084215.1 Heptranchias perlo
TGTGAGGGGGATAGAGAGAGAGGGGGAGGGGGATAGAGAGAGAGGGGGAGGGGGATAGAGAGAGAGGGGAGGGGGATAGAGAGAGAGGGGGAGGGGGATAGAGAGAGAGGGGGAGGGGGATAGAGAGAGAGGGGGAGGGGGATAGAGAGAGAGGGGGAGGGGGATAGAGAGAGAGGGGGAGGGGGATAGAGAGAGAGGGGGAGGGGGATAGAGAGAGAGGGGGAGGGGGATAGAGAGAGAGGGGGAGGGGGATAGAGAGAGAGGGGGAGGGGGATAGAGAGAGAGGGGGAGGGGGATAGAGAGAGAGGGGGAGGGGGATAGAGAGAGAGGGGGAGGGGGGATAGAGAGAGAGGGGAGGGGGGATAGAGAGAGAGGGGGAGGGGGATAGAGAGAGAGGGGGAGGGGGATAGAGAGAGAGGGGGAGGGGGATAGAGAGAGAGGGGGAGGGGGATAGAGAGAGAGGGGGAGGGGGATAGAGAGAGAGGGGGAGGGGGAGGGGGATAGAGGGGGAGGGGGATAGAGGGGGAGGGGGATAGAGAGGGAGATCGGGGGAGGGAGGGAGATCGGGGGAGGGGGGAGAGAGAGAGAGAGAGATCGGGGAGGGGGGGAGAGAGAGAGAGAGAGATCGGGGGAGGGGGAGAGAGAGAGAGAGAGATCGGGGGAGGGGGATAGAGAGAGAGAGATAGGGGGATAGAGAGAGAGAGATAGGGGGATAGAGAGAGAGAGATAGGGGGATAGAGAGAGAGAGATAGGGGGATAGAGAGAGAGAGATAGGGGGATAGAGAGAGAGAGATAGGGGGATAGAGAGAGAGAGAGATAGGGGGATAGAGAGAGAGAGAGATAGGGGGATAGAGAGAGAGGGAGAGAGGGGGATAGAGAGAGAGAGAGAGGGGGATAGAGAGAGAGAGAGAGAGGGGGATAGAGAGAGAGAGAGAGGGGGATAGAGAGAGAGAGAGAGAGGGGGATAGAGAGAGAGAGAGAGAGGGGATAGAGAGAGAGAGAGAGAGGGGATAGAGAGAGAGAGAGAGAGGGGGATAGAGAGAGAGAGAGGGGGATAGAGAGAGAGAGAGAGGGGGATAGAGAGAGAGAGAGAGAGGGGGATAGAGAGAGAGAGAGAGAGGGGGATCGAGAGAGAGAGAGAGAGAGGGGGATAGAGAGAGAGAGAGGGGGATAGAGAGAGAATGAGGGGGATAGAGAGAGAGAGAGAGGGGATAGAGAGAGAGGGGGAGGGGGATAGAGAGAGAGGGGGAGGGGGATAGAGAGAGAGGGGGATAGAGAGAGAGAGAGAGGGGGATAGAGAGAGAGAGAGAGGGGGATAGAGAGAGAGAGAGAGGGGGATAGAGAGAGAGAGAGAGGGGGATAGAGAGAGAGAGAGGGGGATAGAGAGAGAGAGAGAGAGGGGGATAGAGAGAGAGAGAGAGGGGGATAGAGAGAGAGAGAGAGAGGGGGATATAGAGAGAGAGAGAGAGAGGGGGATAGAGAGAGAGAGAGAGAGAGGGGGATGGAGATCGGGGGAGGGGGATGGAGATCGGGGGAGAGGGATGGAGGGGGATCGAGTTCGGGGGAGGGGGATGGAGATCGGGGGAGGGGATGGAGATCGGGGGAGGGGGATGGAGTTCGGGGGAGGGGGATGGAGTTCGGGGGAGGGGGATGGAGATCGGGGGAGGGGGATGGAGATCGGGGGAGGGGGATAGAGGGGGATAGAGATCGGGGGAGGGGGATAGAGATCGTGGGAGAGGGATGGAGGGGGATGGAGATCGGGGGAAGGGGATGGAGATCGGGGAGGGGGATGGAGGGGGATGGAGATCGGGGGAGGGGGATGGAGTTCGGGGGAGGGGGATGGAGGGGGATGGAGATCGGGGGAGGGGGATGGAGATCGGGGGAGGGGGATAGAGATCGGGGGAGGGGGATAGAGATCGTGGGAGAGGGATGGAGGGGGATGGAGATCGGGGGAGAGGGATGGAGGGGGATGGAGATCGGGGGAGAGGGATGGAGGGGGATGGAGATCGGGGGAGGGGGATGGAGATCGGGGGAGAGGGATGGAGGGGGATGGAGTTCGGGGAGAGGATGGAGGGGGATGGAGATCGGGGGAGGGGGATGGAGATCGGGGGAGGGGGATGAAGATCGGGGGAGAGGGATGGAGGGGGATGGAGATCGGGGGAGAGGGATGGAGGGGGATGGAGATCGGGGGAGAGGGATGGAGGGGGATGGAGATCGGGGGAGAGGGATGGAGGGGGATGGAGATCGGGGGAGAGGGATGGAGATCGGGGAGAGGGATGGAGGGGGATGGAGATCGGGGAGAGGGATGGAGGGGATGGAGATCGGGGGAGAGGGATGGAGGGGGATGGAGATCGGGGGATCGGGATGGAGGGGGAGAGAGAGAGATTGTCGTTCTGCTAATTCTTTCGGACCCCAGCTGGAGTATTGTGACGAATTCTGGGCCCCGCACTCTGGGAAGGTTGTCGAGGCCTTAGAGAGGGTGCGGAGGAGATTTACTGGAATGGTTCCAGGGACGAGGGACTTCAGTGATGTGGAGAGACTGGAGAAGCTGGGGTTGTTCTCCTCAGAGCAGAGAAGGTTAAGGGGAGATTTGATCGAGGGGTTCAAAATCAGGAAGGGGTTTTGAGAGAGTCAATCAGGAGAGACTGTTTCCAGGGGTCAGGAGGGTCGGTGACCAGAGGACACGGATTTACGGTGATCGGTGAAAGAACCAGTGCTGCACCTCCGACGATCCCACCGTGATAAATGACCTCCCCTGCTCTTCTTCCTGCAGTGGCCATGGGATCTTCTGCGTCCACCTGAGCGGGCTGCGGGGGGCGGGGGCCTCGGTTTAACGTCTCGTCCGACAGACGGCACCTCCGGCAGCGCAGCGCAGCACTCCCTCGGTGCTGGGACTTGAGCCTCCTGACTCAGGTGAGAGGGGAAATCACTGAGCCACGACTGACATTCGGGTGAGGGAGAAGGCCGGCCGGCCGGGGGGGAGCGGGGAGAGATAACTGGAGTGGGGAGAGCCTCTCGTGTGGAGTCCGACCAACTATTGACTGTGTTTATTCACGACTTGGATGACGGGATAGAGGGCCGCAAATCCAAGTTTGCCAATGACGCCAAGATAGGCAGCATTGCTGGCGGTGTAGTGCATAAAGTTACAGAGATATTAATCGATTAAGTGAATGGGCAAAACTGTGGCAAATGGATTTCAATGTAGGCAAGTGTGAGGTCATCCACTTTGGACCTAAACAGAATAGATCAGAGTACTTTCTAAATGGTGAAAAGCTCGAAACAATGGAGGTCCAAAGAGACTTGGAGGTCCATGTACTTGGATCATTAAAATGTCGTGGGCAGGTACAGAAAATAATCAAAAAGGCTAATGGAACGCTGGCCGTTATATCTAGAGGACCAGAGTACAAGGGAGGGGGGTAGAAGTTATGCTACAGCTATACAAAGCCCTGGTTCGACCCCGTCTGGAGATACTGCGTTCAGTTCTGGGCACCGCACCTCAGGAAGGATATGTTGGCCTTGGAGGGAGTGCAGCGCAGATTTACTAGAATGATACCCGGACTCCAAGGGTTAAATTACGAGGCGAGATTACACAAATTGGGGTTGCGTTTCCCTGGAATTTAGAAGATTAAGGGGTGATTTGATTGACGTTTTCAAGATATGAAGGGGAACTGATAGGGTGGATAGAGAGAAACTATTTCTGCTGGCCAGAGAGTCTAGGACTAGGGGGCACAGCCTGAAAACTAGAGCCAGGACTTTCAGGAGTGAAGTTAGGAAACACTTCTACACTCAAAGGGTGGTCGAAGTTTCGAACTCTCTCCCACAAACGGCAGTTGATGCGAGCTCGATTTGTTAATTTTAAATCTGAGATCGGTCGATTTTTGTTAACCAAAAGTATTAAGGGACGTGGGGCTAAGTTGGATCGCAGATCAGCCATGATTTTATCCAACGGTGGAACAGCCTCGAGGGGCTGAATGGCCTCCTCCTGCTCCTACGTCCCCATGGTATAGACCAGTTGGCCCGAATGGCCTGTGTTGTGAGTTCTCTGCAGTTCTAGCGTGTGGAGAAGGGGAGCGAGTGAGGGCAGGAGGGGACACCACAGTGGCTCGCCCTCCCCCTGTCCACTGGGCCGTAGAGACTGCCATTTGGGACGTCCTGAAGGGCACCGCGATCAAAAAAAAAATCATCACCCTTCTGCGCTCACCTCGATTTTAAAAATTCTCGACCCCCGTGTTCGAATCCCTCCATGGCCCTCGCGCCCCCCCCCCTCCCTCCCTATCTCTCTAACCTCCTCCAGCCCCTACAACCCTCCGAGATCTCTGCCCTCCTCCAATTCTGGCCTCTTATCCCACTTCGCCCCCTCCGTTGGCGGCCGTGCCTTTAGCCGTCTAGGCCCCGAGCTCTGGAATTCCCTCCCTAATTCCGAAACCCTCGATCCCCTTACCCAAAAGAAATCTACCGATCTCGGTACTGAAATTTCCAATTGACCCCCAGCCTCGACTGTTTTTTGGGGGGGGGGGGGGGGGGGAGTTCCAGATTCCCACTCCCCTTTGTGTGAGGAAGTGCTTCCCGACATCACCCCTGAACGACCTGGCTCTAATTTTAAGGTTCTGCCCCCCCCCCCTTGTTCTGGACTCTCCCCCCACCAGAGGAAATAGTTTCTCTCCATCGACCCGATCAAATCCTTTAATCATCTTAAACCCCTCGATTAGATCACCCCTTAATCTTCTACACTCGAGGGAATACAAGCCTCGTCTATGCAACCTGTCCCTCGTAATTTAACCACTTTATCCCCGGTATTATTCTGGTGAATCTACACTGCACCCCCTCCAAGGCCAATATATCCTTCCTGAGGTGCGGTGCCCAGAACTGAACCCAGTCTCTCCAGATGGGGTCAGACCAGAGCTCAGTACAGCTATAACATAACACCCACCCCTTTGGATTCCAGCCCCCTTGGGATACTCACACTTGGAGCACTGTGTACAGTTCTGGTCTCCATATCACACTTGGAGCACTGTGTACAGTTCTGGTCTCCATATCACACTTGGAGCACTGTGTACAGTTCTGGTCTCCATATCACACTTGGAGCACTGTGCACAGTTCTGGTCTCCATATCACACTTGGAGCACTGTGTACAGTTCTGGTCTCCATATCACACTTGGAGCACTGTGTACAGTTCTGGTCTCCGTATCACACTTGGAGCACTGTGTACAGTTCTGGTCTCCATATCACACTTGGAGCACTGTGTACAGTTCTGGTCTCCATATCACACTTGGAGCACTGTGCACAGTTCTGGTCTCCATATCACACTTGGAGCACTGTGCACAGTTCTGGTCTCCATATCACACTTGGAGCACTGTGTACAGTTCTGGTCTCCATATCACACTTGGAGCACTGTGTACAGTTCTGGTCTCCATATCACACTTGGAGCACTGTGCACAGTTCTGGTCTCCATATCACACTTGGAGCACTGTGTACAGTTCTGGTCTCCATATCACACTTGGAGCACTGTGTACAGTTCTGGTCTCCATATCACACTTGGAGCACTGTGTACAGTTCTGGTCTCCATATTATAAACAGGATATAGAGGCACTGGAGAAGGTGCAAAAAAGATTTTCTAGGATGATACCAGAACTGAGAGGTTCTACCTATCAGGAAAGATTGAACAGACTGGGGCTCTTTTCTCTAGAAAAGAGAAGACTGAGGGGTGACCTGATCGAGGTCTTTAAGATTATGAAAGGGTTTGATAGGGTAGACGTAGAGAAGATGTTTCCACTTGTCGGGGAGACCAGAACTAGAGGCCATAAATATAAGATAGTCACTAATAAATCCAATCGGGAATTCAGGAGAAACTTCTTTCCCCAGAGAGTGGTGAGAATGTGGAACTCGCTCCCACAAGGAGTAGTTGAGGTGAATAGTGTAGATGGATTTAAGGGGAAGCTCGATAAACACATGAGGGAGAAAGGAAGAGAAGGAGATGGTGAGAGGGTGAGATGGAGGAGGGAGGGAGGAGGCTCGTGAGGAGCATAAACACCAGCATGGACCTGTTGGGCCGAATGGCCTGTTTCTGTGCTGTAGTTTCGACGTGGCTCCATGTAAATGGCCAACGTTCCCTCCGAGGCCAACTGTATAAATAAGTCGCCGTTGGGAGGACGCTGTTTCGCAGGGATAAATGGGAATAACCTATTACTCTTGGGATTGAGATTAGGAGGAATTTCTTCACTCGGAGGGTGGTGAATCTTTGGAATTCTCTACCCCAGAGGGCTGTGGATCATAGAAGTTTACAACATGGAAACAGGCCCTTCGGCCCAACATGTCCATGTCGCCCAGTTTATACCACTAAGCTAGTCCCAATTGCCCTCTATACCCATCTTACCCATGTAACTGTCCAAATGCTTTTTAAAAGACAAAATTGTACCCGCCTCTACTACTGCCTCTGGCAGCTCGTTCCAGACACTCACCACCCTTTGAGTGAAAAAATTGCCCCTCTGGACCCTTTTGTATCTCTCCCCTCTCACCTTAAATCTATGTCCCCTCGTTATAGACTCCCCTACCTTTGGGAAAAGATTTTGACTATCTACCTTATCTATGCCCCTCATTATTTTATAGACTTCTATAAGATCACCCCTTAACCTCCTACTCTCCAGGGAAAAAAGTCCCAGTCTATCTAACCTCTCCCTATAAGTCAAACCATCAAGTCCCGGTAGCATCCTAGTAAATCTTTTCTGCACTCTTTCTAGTTTAATAATATCCTTTCTATAATAGGGTGACCAGAACTGTACACAGTATTCCAAGTGTGGCCTTACTCATGTCCTGTACAACTTCAACAAGACATCCCAACTCCTGCATTCAATGTTCTGAGCAATGAAACCAAGCATGCCGAATGCCTTCTTCACCACCCTATCCACCTGTGACTCCACTTTCAAGGAGCTATGAACCTGTACTCCTGGATCTCTTTGTTCTATAACTCTCCCCAACGCCCTACCATTAACGGAGTAGGTCCTGGCCCGATTCGATCTACCAAAATGCATCACCTCACATTTATCTAAATTAAACTCCATCTGCCATTCATCGGCCCACTGGCCCAATTGATCAAGATCCCGTTGAGTATTATCAAGGTTGAGATCGATAGATTTTTGGACTCTCGGGGCATCAAGGGATACGGGGATCGGGCGGGAAAGTGGAGTTGAGGTCGAAGATCAGCCATGATCCCATTGAGTGGCGGAGCAGGCTCGAGGGGCCGAATGGCCCGCTCCTGCTCCTATTCCTATTTCTTATGTTGAGTTCCAGTCCCCGGGGGCTAACGGTCTCTCTCTCTCTCTCTCTCTCTCTCGTCTCCTTTTCACAGGGTACTCGAAGCGGAGGGACCGCCGATGGGAAGCTCGAAGCAGACGCCGCGTCTGGACGCGTCGGAGCGCCTGGACCCGACGGGAGCGGAGTCTGGCCGGCCGGCGCCCGGGGGCTCGGGGCAGCTCCACCCCTGCCAAGCCTGCGGCCGGGCCTTCAGCCGCCCCTCCAACCTGGCCAAGCACCGGTGCGGGCGCCGGGCGGGGGGGCCGGGCGCGGGCGCGGCCCACCGCTGCGCCGACTGCGGCCGAGGCTTCGGCTACCCGTCCCAGCTGGAGGCCCACCGGCGGGCGCACACCGGGGAGAGGCCCTTCGCCTGCCCGCCCTGCGGCAAGGCTTTCACCCGCCTCTCCAGCCTGCTGGCCCACCGCCAGGCCCACGCCGGGGAGAAGCCCTTCGCCTGCTCTCTGTGCGGCAAGGGCTTCACCCGCTCCTTCAGCCTGCTGGCCCACCGCCAGTGCCTCCACCCCGGGCGCCAGGCCGTGCACGTCTGCCCCGTCTGCGGCAAGGGCTTCTCCCAGGCCTTCCACCTGCTGACCCACCAGCGGGTCCACACGGGCGAGAGGCCCTTCGGGTGCCCCGTCTGCGGCAAGGGCTTCACCCAGTCCTCCAGCCTGCTGACCCACCAGCGGGTCCACACGGGCGAGAGGCCCTTCAGGTGCCCCGACTGCAGCAAATGCTTCACCCAGTCCTGCAGCCTCCTGAGGCACCGGCGGATCCACACCTGACGGAGGGAGGGAGGGTCTGTCTTCTGCTGATGTTGGTTGTCGCCTCTTCGCCAGGGGGGTGGGGGGGGGCAGCTGGAGTTCTGAGCAGCTTTGCGTTTGAACGCTGCGAGTGTGTGACCTGCGGTGGGGGAGGCTGCCTCCTTTAAGAGCTGCCGCCTGTAATGTCCTCCCCCCGCCCCCCCTCCCGCTTTTTAATTCAAAAGGACTCTCGGCTGAAGTTGCTTTTCAATAAAGGAATTAACTTTTGACAGGCAATCGCAAATCGGTCTTTGTTGCAAGGGACGTAGGACCCCGCACCGTTGCCTCTGGAGTCCTCCCGAGGATCTATCCTCGGTCCCCCCTTCCTATTTCTCATCTCCAGGCTGCCCCTCGGCGACGTCATCCGAAAACGTGTCAGGTTCCACACGTACACTGACGACACCCAGCTCCACCTCACCACCACCTCCCTCGACCCCCCTCCACTCTCTCTGATTTGTCGCGCTGCTTGTCCGACACCCAGTACTGGATGAGCAGAAATTTCCTCCAACTAAATACTGGGAAGATCGAAGCCACTGTGAATTCGGTCCCCGCCACAAACTCCGTTCCCTCGCCACCGACTCCGTCCCTCTCCCCGGCCGCACTGTCCGAGGCTGGACCAGACCGTTCGCAACCTCGGCGTCCCCTTTGACCCTGAGGTGAGCTTCTGACCCCATCTCCGCTCCGTCACCGAGACCGCCCACTTCCACCTCCGTAACATCGCCCGTCTCCGCCCTCCCTGCCTCAGCTCATCTGCTGCTGAAACCCTCACCCGTGCCTTTGTTACCTCCAGACTGGACTATCCCAACGCTCTCCTGGCCGGCCTCCCGTCTCCCACCCTCCGTAAACTCCAGCTCATCCAAAACTCTGCTGCCCCCCCCGTATCCTAACTCGCACCGAGTCCCGTTCACCCATCACCCCCTGTGCTCGCTGGACCTACATTGGCTCCCGGTCCGGGAACGCCTCGATTTTAAAACACTCATCCTCGTTTTCAAATCCCTCCATGGCCCTCGCCCCCTCCTCCCGATCTCTGTAACCTCCTCCATCCCTACAACCCTCCGAGATCTCTGCGCTCCTCCAATTCTGGCCTCTCGCGCATCCCCGATTTTAATCGCTCCACCATTGGCGGCCGTGCCTTCAGCTGCCCGGGCCCTAAGCTCTGGAATTCCCTCCCTAAACTCTCCGCCTCTCTCTCTCCTCCTTTAAGACATTCCTTAAAACCTCCCTCTTTGACCGAGCTTTTGGTCACCTGTCCTAATATCTCCTCATGTGGCTCGGTGTCAAATTTTGTTTGATAATCGCTCCTGTGAAGCACCTTGGGGATATTTTACTATGTTAAAGGTGCTATATAAATGCAAACTGTTGACTAACCCTTACTGATGGTTCCTACTGACTTGCACATCACACACGCTGCCAGCTCTTACCCACCAGACACGGGCGGGGTGCTGAGTGGGTCCCGTCTTAATTAAGCAATGGGGACCATGCTAAGTTCTCCCAGTGTCACCAACCAAAAAACAAACACCGAGAGATGTCATCTCCACTTGAAGAGTTAAGTCTAAAACTAGGGGGCCATAAATAGAAGATAATCACTAATAAATCCAATCGGGAGAAACTTCTTTCCCCAGAGAGCGGTGAGCATGTGGAACTCGCTCCCACAAGGAGTAGTTGAGGTGAATAGTGTAGATGGATTTAAGGGGAAGCTCGATAAACACATGAGGGAGAGAGGAATAGAAGGAGATGGTGAGATGAAGTAGGGAGGGAGGGGGCTCGTGTGGAGCCTAGACACCGGGATGGGCCGAATGGCCTGTTACTACGCCCGACATTCTACGTAATAAAATTGTAGCAAGTTGCCCAGGGCACCACCCTGGGCAAACAAAATGTGCTCAGCAAGCCACAGAAAATAAATTGTGCGACGATAAAATATTATTCTCAGCATCTAAAATGCACCCTGTACCCCCCCAGTGCCCACCGATCGCCAAATGGCCTCGAGTGTGGGATCCGAGGGTCGTCCAAATATCGACCGTGAACTGAATGGTCCAATTTTAAAGGGGGTGCAGGAACAGAGAGACCTGGGGGGGTGTGTACACAAATCTCTGAAGGTGGCAGGACAAGTTGAGAAGGCTGTTAAAAAAGCATCTGGGATCCTGGGCTTTATTAATAGAGGCAGAGAGTACAAAAGCAAGGGAGTTATGCTAAACCCTTTATAAAACACTGGTTAGGGTCCCAGCTGGAGTATTGTGGCCAGTTCTGGGCCCCACACTTTAGGAAGGATGTCAAGGCCTTAGAGAGGGTGCGGAGGAGATTTACTAGAATGGGACCAGGGATGAGGGACCTCAGTTATGTGGAGAGACTGGAGAAACTGGGGTTGTTCTCCTCAGAGCAGAGAAGGTTAAGGGGAGATTTGATCGAGGGGTTCAAAATCATGAAGGGTTTTGAGAGAGTAAATAAGGAGAAACTGTTTCCAGTGAGTCACAGATTGGTGAGTTCGAGTCCCACCACAGAGACTTCAGCCCATAATCCAGGGCCGACGCTCCCCCGGCTGCCAGGTACCGAGGGAGCGCCGCCTTGCCGGAGGCGCCGTCTTTCGGGATGAGGCGTGAAACCGAGGGCCCCCGTCAGCCCCTCTCAGGTGGGACGTAAAAGATCCAACGGCCGCTACTGGAAGAAGAGCAGGGGGGAGTTCTCTCCAGAGGAAAGAGGCAGAAGAACTCCTTGTATTATCGTGAGGCGAGAGAGAGAGATTTATCTACCCGAAGGTCAGAGCAAAGAACGAAACAACAGACATTTTTTTTTCCCCGATCCTCGGTGCGAACCAGACTCGAACACTCACCGTGGCTTTAACACCGTGCGTGGTGTCAAAGCACAGCAAACTATCTCACCGTCTCACCGTCATTCAGTGGTTCCTCATCTTCTGTCAACCAAAAAGGTTGTGAGAGGACCGTGGAATTAGACACCCAACGCTGGAGTCTTCAACACGGGTAGAAAGACGGATGGAAAAATTTGGGACCAAGTGATCTCTTGCGGGACGGCCGTCACCTGAAGAACGTCTGACACGGGCCGTCCTCCCAGACACAGACAGTCCGCCCAGACACGGGCCGTCCTCCCAGGGACAGACTGCCCTCCCAGACACAGTCCTCCCAGACACGGGCCGTCCTCCCAGGGACAGACCATCCCAGATACAGACTGCCCTCCCAGACACGGGCCGTCCTCCCAGGGACAGACTGCCCTCCCAGACACAGTCCTCCCAGACACGGGCCGTCCTCCCAGGGACAGACTGCCCTCCCAGACACGGGCCGTCCTCCCAGGGACAGACCATCCCAGATACAGACTGCCCTCCCAGACACGGGCCGTCCTCCCAGGGACAGACTGCCCTCCCAGACACAGTCCTCCCAGACACGGGCCGTCCTCCCAGGGACAGACTGCCCTCCCAGACACGGGCCGTCCTCCCAGAGACAGACTGCCCTCCCAGACACAGCCCTCCCAGACACAGTCCTCCCAGACACAGTCCTCCCAGACTCGGGCCATCCTCCCAGACAAGGACCGTCCTCCCAGAGACAGACCATCCCAGATACAGACTGTCCTCCCAGACACGGGCCGTCCTCCCGGACACGGGCCGTCCTCCAGGACACGAAACGTCCTCCCGGACACGGACCGTCCTCCCAGAGACAGACCATCCCCCCAGACACGGACCGTCCTCCCAGACACGGGCCGTCCTCCCAGAGACAGACCATCCCCCCAGACACGGACCGTCCTCCCAGACACGGGCCGTCCACCCAGAGACGGACCGTCCTCCCAGAGACAGATCATCCCCCCAGACACGGACCGTCCTCCCAGAGAAAGACCATCCCCCCAGACACGGGCCGACCTCCCAGACACGGGCCGTCCTCCCAGACACAGACGGTCCGCCCAGACACGGGCCGTCCTCCCAGGGACAGAATATCCCAGACACTGACTCTCCTCCCAGACACGAGCCGTCCTCCCAGACACAGAGCGCCCTCTCAGTCACAGACTGTCCTCCCAGACACAGGCCGTCCTCCCAGACACGGACCGTCCTCCCAGAGACAGACCATCCCAGACACTGTCCTCCCAGACAAGAGCCGTCCTCCCAGACACAGAGCGCCCTCTCAGTCACAGACTGTCCTCCCAGACACGGGCCGTCCTCCCAGACACGGGCCGTCCTCCCAGGCACAGATTGTCCTCCCAGACACAGACCGTCCTTCCAAACACAGACTAGTCCCCCAGACACAGACCGTCCTCCCAGACACAGTCGTCTCAGACGCAAACATTCCTCCCAGACACAAACCACCCTCCCAGACACAGACCATCAAGACTCTCCAGCCAGGGGAAACAGCCTCTCAGCATCTACCCTGTCGAGCCCCCTCAGAATCTTATATGTTTCAATGAGATCCCCTCTCATTCTTCCAAACTCCAGAGAGTACAGGCCCATTCTACTCAACCTCTCCTCATAGGACAACCCTCTCATCCCAGGAATCAACCGAGTGAACCTTTGTTGCACCGCCTCTAAGGCAAGTATATCCTTCCTTAGATAAGGAGACCAAAACTGTACACAGTACTCCAGGTGTGGTCTCACCAAAGCCCTGTACAATTGCAGCAAGACTTCCTCACTCTTGTACTCCAACCCCCTTGCAATAAAGGCCAACGTACCATTTGCCTTCCTAATTGCTTGCTGTATCTGCATGTTGACTTTCTGTGTTTCGTGTACAAGGACACCCAAATCCCTCTGAACCCCAACATTTAATAGTTTCTCACCATTTAAAAAATACTCTGTTTTTCTATCCTTCCTTCCGAAGTGAATCACCTCACGTTCCCCCACATGAACCCGACATCTGGGCCGGGGCGTTCGATATTCTGTAGGTGTCCACTATGTTTGAGTGTTGGTCATGGTTCAGTGGCCCTCACACTTGCCTCCGCATCAGTGGCGTTGGTGGGTTCATAATCCAGGCCGACGCTTCTGGTGCCCCTACCTCTTCTTCTCTCGCTCCGCCTCCCTCACACACTTTCTCTCTCTCACTCTGCGGGGACAATATTAACCTGCCCCGCCTGACAGGTTTCTACACCCTGCCCGATTTTACTGTCCCTTGAAGTCGATAGAAAGGGCGGTGGAATCAGATTCAATCGTAACTTTCAAAAGGGAATTGGATAAATACTCGATGGGGAAAAATTTGTAGGAACATAGGAACAGGAGTAGGCCATTCAGCCCCTCGTGCCTGCTCCGCCATTTGGAATACTCTCCACTTGCCTGGATGAGTGCAGCTCCAACAACACTCAAGAAGCTCGACACCATCCAGGACAAAGCAGCCCGCTTGATTGGCACCCCATCCACCACCCTAAACATTCACTCCCTTCACCACCGGCGCACTGTGGCTGCAGTGTGTACCATCCACAGGATGCACTGCAGCAACTCGCCAAGGCTTCTTCGACAGCACCTCCCAAACCCGCGACCTCTACCACCTAGAAGGACAAGAGCAGCAGGCACATGGGAACAACACCACCTGCACGTTCCCCTCCAAGTCACACATCATCCCGACTTGGAAATATATCGGCCGTTCCTTCATCGTCGCTGGGTCAAAATCCTGGAACTCCCTTCCTAACAGCACTGTGGGAGAACCTTCACCACACGGACTGCAGCGGTTCAAGAAGGCGGCTCACCACCACCTTCTCAAGGGCAATTAGGGATGGGCAATAAATGCCGACCTCGCCAGCGACGCCCACATCCCATGAACGAATAAAAAAAAAAGATCATGGCTGATCTGTGATCTAACTCCATTTACCTGCCTTTGGTCCATATCCCTTAATGCCTTTGGTTGCCAAAAAACTATCTATCTCAGATTTAAATTTAAGCAATTGAGCGAGCATCAATTGCCGTTTGCGGAAGAGAGTTCCAAACTTCTACCACCCTTTGTGTGTAGAAATGTTTTCTAATCTCGCTCCTGAAAGGTCTGACTCTAATTTTTAGACTGTGCCCCCTACTCCTAGAATCCCCAACCAGCGGAAATAGTTTCTCTCTATCCACCCTATCTGTTCCCCTTAATATCTTATAAACTTCGATCAGATCACCCCTTAACCTTCTAAACTCTGGAGAATACAACCCCAATTTGTGTAATCTCTCCTCGTAACTTAACCCTTGAAGTCCGGGTATCATTCCAGTAAACCTACGCTGCACTCCCTCCAAGGCCAATATGTCCTTCCAAAGGTGCGGTGCCCAGAACTGCTCACAGTACTCCAGGCGCGGTCTAACCAGGGTTTTGTATAGCTACGGGGGAAAGAGCAGGGGGCAGGGGGGAAGAGGCAGTGTCTTGCTGCCTCCTTATTTCTCCTCTTGTATCTCAGTCCCTGCGTTTGATGAGTCACCCTATAGGCCATGGCGATAACGGGAACCCTAGCTCGCTTCGTCATTCCACTGTGTCTGAAGGAGTGGGGACTCCGATATCACAGAAAGTTAGGCCGCGGAAGGAGGCCGTTCAGCCCATCGCGTCCGTGCTGGCCGAGAAAGAGCCATCCGGCTTAATCCCGCTTTCCAGCTCTTGGTCGGTAGCCCTGTAGGTCACGGCTCTTCAGGTGCACGTCCATTAAATGAGTTGAGGGTTTCTGCCTCGATCACCCTCTCAGGCAGTGAGTTCCAGACCCCCATCACCCTCTGGGTGAAAACATTTCTCCTCAACTCCCCTCTAATCCGTCTACCAATTACTTTAAATCAATGCCCCTCTGGTCACTGACCCCTCTGCTAAGGGAAGGTTATGATCCTCCCTTAGTTTGCAATGACGGAAGCTGATAAGAGTTAGTCACCCTGCAACTTCAGCAAGTTCATTTAAAAGCAGTGCCAGCTAAAGCCGTGACTACTTAACCCTTACAAGCCTGGTTCCCCTAAATACCGTCTAAACCTGTATTTCCTTACACTCTCACTCTGTCTCTCTCTCACACTCTGTCTCTCTCTCACACTCTGTCTCTCTCTCTCACACTCTGTCTCTCTCTCTCTCTCACACTCGGTCTCTCTCTCACACTCTGTCTCTCACTCTGTCTCTCACACTCTGTCTCTCACTCTGTCTCTCTCACACTCTGTCTCTCTCTCACACTCGGTCTCTCACTCTGTCTCTCTCACACACTCGGTCTCTCACTCTGTCTCTCTCACACACTCGGTCTCTCTCTCACACTCGGTCTCTCACTCTGTCTCTCTCACACACTCGGTCTCTCTCTCACACTCGGTCTCTCTCTCACACTCTGTCTCTCACTCTGTCTCTCTCACACTCGGTCTCTCTCTCACACTCGGTCTCTCACTCTGTCTCTCTCACACTCTGTCTCTCACTCTGTCTCTCTCACACTCTGTCTCTCTCTCACACTCGGTCTCTCTCTCACACTCTGTCTCTCACTCTGTCTCTCTCTCACACTCTGTCTCTCACTCTGTCTCTCTCTCACACTCTGTCTCTCACTCTGTCTCTCTCTCACACTCTGTCTCTCTCACTCTCTCTCTCACTCTGTCTCTCTCACTCTGTCTCTCTCTCACACTCTGTCTCTCACTCTGTCTCTCACTCTGTCTCTCTCTCACACTCTGTCTCTCTCTCACACTCTTTCTCTCACACTCTGTCTCTCTCTCACACTCTTTCTGTTTCTCTCACTCTTTCTGACTCACTCTCTGTCTCTCTCACACTCTGTCTCTCTCTCTCACTCTGTCTCTCACTCTGTCTCTCTCTCACACTCTGTCTCTCTCTCACACTCTTTCTCTCACACTCTGTCTCTCTCTCACACTCTTTCTGTTTCTCTCACTCTTTCTGACTCACTCTCTGTCTCTCTCACACTCTGTCTCTCTCTCACACTCTGTCTCTCGCTCTGTCTCTCTCTCTCTGTCTCTCTCACACACTTTCTGTCTCTCTCACTCTTTCTGACTCACTCTCTGTCTCTCTCACACGCTGTCTCTCACTCTGTCTCTCTCACACACTTTCTGTCTGACTCACTCTCTGTCTCTCACACTTTGTCTCTCATTCTGTCTCTCTCACTCACACTCAGTCTTTCTCTCTCACTGTCTCTGTCTCTCTCACTCTGTCTCTCTCACTGTCTCACTCTCTCACTCTGTCTCTCTCACTGTCTCTCTCTCTCACTGTGTCTCCCTCACTTTGTCTCCCTCACTCTGTCTCCCTCACTGTCTCTCTCACTGTCTCTCTCTCACGGTCTCCCTCACTCTGTCTCCCTCACTGTCTCTCTCACTGTCTCTCTCTCACGGTCTCTCTCTCTCTCTCTGTCTCTCTCTCTCTGTCTCCCTCTCTGTCTCTCTCACTCTGTCTCCCTCTTTGTCTCTCTCACTCTGTCTCCCTCACTCTGTCTCCCTCACTCTGTCTCCTTCACTGTCTCTCTCACTCTGTCTCTCTCACTCTGTCTCCCTCACTGTCTCTCTCACTCTGTCTCCTTCACTGTCTCTCTCACTCTGTCTCCCTCACTCTGTCTCTCACTCTGTCTCCCTCTCACGGTCTCCCTCACTCTGTCTCTCACTCTGTCTCCCTCACTCTGTCTCTCACTCTGTCTCCCTCTCACGGTCTCTCTCACTCTGTCTCTCTCACTCTGTCTCCCTCACTGTCTCTCTCACTCTGTCTCTCTCACTGTCTCTCTCACTCTGTCTCTCTCACTGTCTCTCTCATGGTCTCTCTCACTCTGTCTCTCACTCTGTCTCTCTCACTCTGTCTCCCTCTCACGGTCTCTCTCACTCTGTCTCTCTCACTCTGTCTCCCTCACTGTCTCTCTCACTCTGTCTCTCTCACTGTCTCTCTCACTCTGTCTCTCTCACTGTCTCTCTCATGGTCTCCCTCACTCTATCTCTCACTCTGTCTCCCTCACTGTCTCTCTCTCACGGTCTCTCTCACTCTGTCTCCCTCACTCTGTCTCCCTCACTGTCTCTCTCACTGTCTCTCTCTCACGGTCTCCCTCACTCTGTCTCCCTCACTGTCTCTCTCTCACGGTCTCTCTCACTCTGTCTCTCTCTCTCTCTGTCTCCCTCTCTGTCTCTCTCACTCTGTCTCCCTCTTTGTCTCTCTCACTCTGTCTCCCTCACTGTCTCTCTCACTCTGTCTCCTTCACTGTCTCTCTCACTCTGTCTCCCTCACTCTGTCTCTCTCACGGTCTCTCTCACTCTTTCTCTCTCACTCTGTCTCCCTCACTCTGTCTCCCTCACTGTCTCTCTCACTCTGTCTCTCTCATGGTCTCTCTCACTCTGTCTCTCTCACTCTGTCTCCCTCACTGTCTCTCTCACTCTGTCTCCCTCTTTGTCTCTCTCACTCTGTCTCCCTCACTCTGTCTCCCTTACTGTCTCTCTCACTCTGTCTCTCACTCTGTCTCCCTCACTGTCTCTCTCTCACGGTCTCTCTTACTGTCTCTCTTACTCTGTCTCCCTCACTCTGTCTCCCTCACTGTCTCTCTCACTCTGTCTCTCTCACTGTGTCTCTCTCACTGTCTCTCTCACTCTGTCTCTCTCATGGTCTCTCTCACTCCGTCTCTCACTCTGTCTCTCTCACTCTGTCTCCCTCACTCTGTCTCCCTCACTCTGTCTCTCTCACTTACACTCTGTCTCTCTCACTCTCTCTCTCACTTTCTCACTCTGTCGCTCTGACTATTTTTGTCTCTCACACTCTTTCTGTCTCACATTCTTTCCATCCCTCACACTCTCTATCTCTCACTCTTTCTGTATCTTTCACTCTGTTTCTCTCTCTCTGTCTGTCACTCTGTCCCTCTCTGTCACACTTCCAGTCTCACTCTCTCTGTGTCTCTCACTCTGTCTCTCTCTCTCTCTCACTGTGTCACTCTCTCTCTTTCATTCTGCCTCTCTGTCACTCCCTCTCTCTCTCACTCTGCCTCTCTCTCTGTCTGTCTTTCTGTGTCACTCTCTGTTTCTCTCACTCTGCCTCTCACTCTGTATCTCTGTCTCTCTCTCACTCTATCTCTCTCTCTGTATTTCTCTCTGTCACTCTTTCTCTCTCTCACTCTATCTCTCTCTCTCTGTATCTCTCTCTGTCACTCTCTCTCTCTCACTCTCTCTCACTCCATCTCTCTGTATCTCTCTCTGAGACTCTCTCTCTCTGTCACTCTCTCTCTCACTCTATTTCTCTGTATCTCTCTCTGTCACTCTCTCTCTGTCACTCTATCTCTCTGTGTCTCTCTCTCTGTCCGTATCTCTCTCACTGTCTCTCTCTCTCTCTCTATCTCTCTGTCTGTATCTCTCTCTGTCACTCTCTCTCTCACTCTATCTCTCTGTCTCTCTCTGTCCGTATCTCTCACTCTATCTCTCTCTCTCTCTGTCCGTATCTCTCTCTCTCACTCTGTATCTCTCTCGCTGTGTCTCTCTCTCTGTCCGTATCTCTCACTCTATCTCTCTCTCTCTGTCCGTATCTCGCTCTCACTCTGTCTCGCTTTCTCACTCTATCTCTCTCTCTGTGTCTCTCTCTGTCACTGTCTCTCTCTCTCTCACTCTATCTCTCTCTCACTCTGTATCTCTCTCACTCTATCTCTCTCTCTCTGTCTCTCTCTGTCCGTATCTCTCTCTCACTCTATCTCTCTCTCTGTGTTTCTCTCTCTATCCGTATCTCTCTCTCTCTCTCTCTGTCCGTATCTCTCTCTCTCTGTCCATATCTCTCACTCTATCTCTCTCTCTCTATCTCTCTCTGTCACTCTCTCTCTCTCACTCTATCTCTCTCTCTCTCTGTTCCTCTCTCTGTCCGTATTTCTCTCTCTCTCTGTCCGTATCTCTCATTCTATCTCTCTCTCTCTCTCTCTATCCGTATCTCTCACTCTATCTCTCTCTCTCTCTGCCCGTATCTCTCACTATATCTCTCTCTCTCTGCCTGTATCTCTCACTCTATCTCTCTCTCTGTCCGTATCTCTCACTCTCACTCTCTATCTCTCTCTCTGTGTTTCTCTCTCTATCCGTATCTCTCTCTCTCTGTCTGTATCTCTCACTACCTCTCTCTCTCTTTCCATATCTCTCACTCTCTCTCTGTCCGTATCTCTCACTCTCGCTCTGTATTTCTCTCTCTGTCCGTATCTCTCACTCTATCTCTCTCTCTCTCTGTCCGTATCTCTCACTCTATCTCTCTCTCTCTCTGTCCGTATCTCTCACTCTATCTCTCTCTGTCCGCATCTCTCACTCTATCTCTCTCTCTCTCTGTCCGTATCTCTCACTCTATCTCTCTCTCTCTGTCCGTATCTCTCACTCTATCTCTCTCTCTCTCTCTCTGTCCGTATCTCTCACTCTATCTCTCTCTCTCTCTCTGTCCGTATCTCTCACTCTACCTCTCTCTCTCTCTTTCCATATCTCTCACTCTCTCTCTCTCTCTCTGTCCGTATCTCTCACTCTCGCTCTGTATCTCTCTCCCAGCCATGAGCAAACATAAACATCACCAATTACCGACTATTGACAAAACACTGGCGGATGAGGACATAATTCGAATTTAAAAGTCGTTCGTTCTTTTGCTTGAAAAACCGAATGAATTAGTTGAGGAGAGACATTGGTAAGGGAGATCCTGCCAGGCTCTGAGAATTTCCTTACAGGGCAAATTGATGGCCCAGTTTAAAATGGCAAGTGTTGGAATGACTACAGACAGTCGTAATTAAATGATTCACACCACAGGCATGTAATGTCACACAAGTGAAAATTACTTGTGTCGCAACCCAGAATTAAAACGACTAATGGTGCAACTTAAAATCACTAACGTTTACTGCGGAAAAAAAACAGATTACCTGGCTGTTTTATCTCATTTGCTGTTTGCGGGATCTTGCTGTGCGCAAATCGGCTGCTGTGATTCCCTACACAACGAAAGAAAAAGTTCTTTGTTGTTTGTGAAGGGCTTTGGGACGTCCTGAGGCGGTGAAAGGCGCTATATAAATGCAAGTTCTTTTGAGGTGTAGTCGCTGTTGTGATGTAGGGAAACATGGCAGCCAATTTGCGCACAGCAAGATCCCACAAACAGCAGTGAGATAAATGACCGGATAATCCGTTTTCGTGATGTTGGTTGAGGGATAAATATCGGCCCCAAGGAAACCTCCCCTGCTCTTCCTCGAGTAGCGGCGGTGGGGTCTTTTACGTCCCACCTGAGAGAGGGGGCAGACGGGGGCCCCTCGGTTTGACGTCTCATCCCAAAGGCAGCCTCTCAGACAGTGCGGCGCTCCCTCAGCAGTGCGCTGGGAATGTCGGCCTGGATCATGTGCTGAAGACTCTGGAGTGGGACTCGAGCCCACGACCTTCTCAATCATGAGGTGAGAGTGGGAGCCACTGCTGACATGAATTAATGCCCAACTCTAAAGGCTGGACTATCAGGAAAGGTTCGTTCGGACGGGCTCAGAGCGCCAGACTGAACAGACGCTTCCAGCACTGACATAACTCACCACTTCCTGCAGCCAATGTGTGCACAGCAAGATCCCACGTACAGCAATGTGATAAATGACCAGGTCATCTGTTCTTTTACCCGCTGCTTGAGGGATAATTATTGCCCCCAGGACACCGGGGAGAACGCCCCCTCTCCCCTCAACCCCCCCCCGGCTCTCCCTCGAAATAGTGGCCGTGGAATCTTTTCTGTCCCACCTGGAATACCGCATACAGTTTTGGTCTCCATGCTTAAGAAAAGACATACTTGCTCTCGAGGCAGTACAAAGAAGGTTCACTCGGCTAATCCCGGGGATGAGGGGGCGGACATATGAGGAGAGGTTGAGTAGATTGGGGCTCTACTCATTGGAGTTCAGAAGAACGAGAGGCGATCTTATTGAAACATATAAGATTGTGAAGGGGCTCGATCGGGTGGATGCGGTGAGGATGGTCCCAAAGATGGGTGAAACTAGAACTAGGGGGGCATAATCTTAGAATAAGGGGCTGCTCCTTCAAAACTGAGATGAGGAGAAACTTCTTCACTCAGAGGGTGGTAGGTCTGTGGAATTTGCTGCCCCAGGAAGCTACATCATTAAATAAATTTAAAACAGATATAGACAGTTTCCTAGAAGTAAAGGGAATTAGGGGTTACGGGGAGCGGGGCAGGAAATTGGACGTGAATTTAGATTTGAGGTTAGGATCAGATCAGCCATGATCTTAGTGAATGGCGGGGCAGGCTCGAGGGGCCGATTGGCCTGCTCCTGCTCCTATTTCTTATGTTCTTATGACAGACGGGGCCCTCGGTTTAACGTCTCATCCTGAAAGACGGCACCTCCGACGGCACCTCGGGTACTGGCGACCGGGGAGCGTCGGCTTGGGATTATGGGTTCGAGTCTCCGGAGCGCGCGGGCCTCCGAAACTCTCGGGTCTTCCTACTCGGGGGTGGGGGGGGGGCGAGACTGCTGCCCGGCCGAGGCAACTTGGTGCTGGGAGCCGGGATCGAGGGCGGGCGCGGAGCGGCAATGGGGTGGGGGGGGGGGGCGGGGGCAGCCACGGTACCCACCCCTGCCTGGCCAACCTTTGCTAATCCACACCCTCAGCTGTCAGCTTGGGTTTCGGGTACCAGAAGCTGAAAAGGAAACTGAAACCAAGATTAGAAACAACAAAATCTTCCACTCTCTGCGGGGACACTCAGTGCGAGAGAGACTTCGGTTCAGGGGATTTGCCTGCTGCTCACGACAGATTCATCGGGGTGCACAATTCGGAGGGCCAGGAGCCGTGGGAGGTGAGAGAACAATTTGGCGGCGTTGAGCTCAGGCAGTGATTTCGTTGAGTGAATCAGAGGGCTTGCTCCTTACAGTCTGCGGTCAATTAGCCCTTAGCCTCTTGTGACACACGACTGAGTGTTTATTGCGGGTGTCTTGTTCACACTGTTTGAGTGTGTGTGTGTGTGCGTGTGTGTGTGTGTGTCACGAGAGTGTGTCTCTGTATCTGTCAGTGTGTGTGTGTGTACCTGTATGCGTCTCTATGTGTTCGTGCCTCTCTCTGTGCCTGTGTATATTTCTGTACGTGTGTCTGAATATCTGTTAGAGTGTGTCTCTGTATCTGTCAGTGTGTGTGTGTGTGTGTGTACCTGTATACGTCTCTGTGTGTTCGTGCCTCTCTCTGTGCCTGTGTATATTTCTGTACGTGTGTCTGTATATCTGTTAGAGTGTGTCTCTGTATCTGTCAGTGTGTGTGTGTGTGTGTGTGTACCTGTATATGTCTCTGTGTGTTCGTGCCTCTCTCTGTGCCTGTGTATATTTCTGTACGTGTGTCTGTATATCTGTTAGAGTGTGTCTCTGTATCTGTCAGTGTGTGTCTGTGTGTCTGTGTGTGTTTGTGCATCTCTCTGTGCCTGTGTATATTTCTGAGAGTTTCTCGGGAGTCTCTGTGTATCTCTCTGCCTCTATATATATTTTTAAAATTCGTTCATGGGATGTGGGCGTCGCTGGCGAGGCCGGCATTTATTGCCCATCCCTAATTGCCCTCGAGAAGGTGGTGGTGAGCCGCCTTCTTGAACCGCTGCAGTCCGTGTGGTGAAGGTTCTCCCACAGTGCTGTTAGGAAGGGAGTTCCCGGATTTTGACCCAGCGACGATGAAGTAACGGCCGATATATTTCCAAGTCGGGATGGTGTGTGACTTGGAGGGGAACGTGCAGGTGGTGTTGTTCCCATGTGCCTGCTGCTCTTGTCCTTCTAGGTGGTAGGGGTCGTGGGTTTGGGAGGTGCTGTCGAAGAAGCCTTGGCGAGTTGTTGCAGTGCATCCTGTGGATGGTACACACTGCAGCCACTGTGCGCCGGTGGTGAAGGGAGTGAATGTTTAGGGTGGTGGATGGGGTGCCAATCAAGCGGGCTGCTTTGTCCTGGATGGTGTCGAGCTTCTTGAGTGTTGTTGGAGCTGCACTCATCCAAGCAAGTGGAGAGTATTCCATCACACTCCTGACTTGTGCCTTGTAGACGGTGGAAAGGCTTTGGGGAGTCAGGAGGTGAGTCACTCGCCACAGAATACCCAGCCTCTGACCTGCTCTTGTAGCCACAGTATTTATATGGCTGGTCCAGTTCAGTTTCTGGTCAATGGTGAGCCCCAGGATGTTGATGGTGGGGGATTTGGCGATGGTAAGGCCGTTGAATGTTAAGGGGAGGTGGTGAGACTCTCTCTTGTTGGAGATAGTCATTGCCTGGCACTTGTCTGGCGCGAATGTTACTTGCAATATATATTTATGTGTTTGTGAATTTACACATATATATATATTTCTTAGATTCTGTGTTCGATCCCCAGACATTACTTTCTGGACTGAGCCTCAATCACTAGGGTATACACTGATATCCATTCATTAATTTATACACTGATACCCCATTCATTAATTTATACACTGACCCCCATTCATTAATTTATACACTGACCCCCATTCATTAATTTATACACTGATACCCCATTCATTAATTTATACACTGATACCCATTCATTAATTTATACACTGATACCCCATTCATTAATTTCTACACTGACCCCCATTCATTAATTTATACACTGATACCCATTCATTAATTTATACACTGACCCCCATTCATTAATTTATACACTGATACCCATTCATTAATTTATACACTGATTCCCCATTCATTAATTTATTCACTGATACCTCATTCATTAATTTATACACTGACCCCCATTCATTAATTTATACACTGATACCCATTCATTAATTTATACACTGACCCCCATTCATTAATTTCTACACTGACCCCCATTCATTAATTTATACACTGATACCCATTCATTAATTTATACACTGACCCCCATTCATTAATTTATACACTGACCCCCATTCATTAATTTATACACTGATTCCCCATTCATTAATATATTCACTGATACCCCATTCATTAATTTATACACTGACCCCCATTCATTAATTTATACACTGATACCCATTCATTAATTTATACACTGACCCCCATTCATTAATTTATACACTGACCCCCATTCATTAATTTATACACTGATACCCATTCATTAATTTATACACTGATTCCCCATTCATTAATTTATTCACTGATACCCCATTCATTAATTTATACACTGATACCCACTCATTAATTTATACACTGATTCCCCATTCATTAAATTATACACTGATACCCCATTCATTAATTTATACACTGATACCCCATTCATTAATTTATACACTGATTCCCCATTCATTAATTTATACACTGACCCCCATTCAATAATTTATACACTGATACCCCATTCATTAATTTATACACTGACCCCCATTCATTAATTTATACACTGATACCCATTCATTAATTTATACACTGATTCCCCATTCATTAATTTATTCACTGATACCCCATTCATTAATTTATACACTGATACCCACTCATTAATTTATACACTGATTCCCCATTCATTAATTTATACACTGATACCCCATTCATTAATTTATACACTGATACCCCATTCATTAATTTATACACTGATTCCCCATTCATTAATTTATACACTGACCCCCATTCATTAATTTATACACTGATACCCATTCATTAATTTATACACTGATACCCATTCATTAATTTATACACTGACCCCCATTCATTAATTTATACACTGATACCCCATTCATTAATTTATACACTGACCCCCATTCATTAATTTATACACTGATACCCCATTCATTAATTTATACACTGAGCCCCATTCATTAATTTATACACTGATACCCATTCATCAATTTATACACTGACCCCCATTCATTAATTTATACACTGATACCCCATTCATTAATTTATACACTGATATCCATTCATTAATTTATACACTGATACCCATTCATCAATTTATACACTGACCCCCATTCATTAATTTATACACTGACCCCCATTCATTAATTTATACACTGATTCCCCATTCATTAATTTATACACTGACTCCCCATTCATTAATTTATACACTGATACCCACCCATTAGATTATACACTGATACCCATTCATTAATTTATACAGTGACCCCCGTTCATTAATTTATACACTGACCCCCATTCATTAATTTATACACTGACCCCCATTCATTAATTTATACACTGATACCCCATTCATTAATTTATACACTGATACCCACCCATTAGATTATACACTGATACCCATTCATTAATTTATACAGTGACCCCCGTTCATTAATTTATACACTGACCCCCATTCATGAATTTATACACTGATTCCCCATTCATTAATTTATTCACTGATACCCCATTCATCAATTTATACACTGATACCCACTCATTAATTTATACACTGATTCCCCATTCATTAATTTATACACTGATACCCCATTCATTAATTTATACACTGATACCCCATTCATTAATTTATAGACTGACCCCCATTCATTAATTTATACACTGACCCCCATTCATTAATTTATACACTGATCCCCATTCATTAATTTATACACTGACCCCCATTCATTAATTTATACACTGATTCCCCATTCATTAATTTATACACTGACTCCCCATTCATTAATTTATACACTGATACCCACCCATTAGATTATACACTGATACCCATTCATTAATTTATACAGTGACCCCCGTTCATTAATTTATACACTGACCCACATTCATTAATTTATACACTGACCCCCATTCATGAATTTATACACTGACCCCCATTCATTAATTTATACACTGATACCCATTCATTAATTTATACACTGACCCCCATTCATTAATTTATACACTGACCCCCATTCATTAATTTATACACTGACCCCCATTCATTAATTTATACACTGACCCCCATTCATTAATTTATACACTGACTCCCCATTCATTAATTTATACACTGATACCCACCCATTAGATTATACACTGATACCCATTCATTAATTTATACAGTGACCCCCGTTCATTAATTTATACACTGACCCCCATACATTAATTTATACACCGACCCCCATTCATTAATTTATACACCGACCCCCATTCATTAATTTATACACTGACCCCCATTCATTAATTTATACACTGATCCCCATTCATTAATTTATACACTGACCCCCATTCATTAATTTATACACTGATTCCCCATTCATTAATTTATACACTGACTCCCCATTCATTAATTTATACACTGATACCCACCCATTAGATTATACACTGATACCCATTCATTAATTTATACAGTGACCCCCGTTCATTAATTTATACACTGACCCCCATTCATTAATTTATACACTGACCCCCATTCATTAATTTATACACTGATACCCCATTCATTAATTTATACACTGATACCCACCCATTAGATTATACACTGATACCCATTCATTAATTTATACAGTGACCCCCGTTCATTAATTTATACACTGACCCCCATTCATGAATTTATACACTGATTCCCCATTCATTAATTTATTCACTGATACCCCATTCATTAATTTATACACTGATACCCACTCATTAATTTATACACTGATTCCCCATTCATTAATTTATACACTGATACCCCATTCATTAATTTATACACTGATACCCCATTCATTAATTTATAGACTGACCCCCATTCATTAATTTATACACTGACCCCCATTCATTAATTTATACACTGATCCCCATTCATTAATTTATACACTGACCCCCATTCATTAATTTATACACTGATTCCCCATTCATTAATTTATACACTGACTCCCCATTCATTAATTTATACACTGATACCCACCCATTAGATTATACACTGATACCCATTCATTAATTTATACAGTGACCCCCGTTCATTAATTTATACACTGACCCACATTCATTAATTTATACACTGACCCCCATTCATGAATTTATACACTGACCCCCATTCATTAATTTATACACTGATACCCATTCATTAATTTATACACTGACCCCCATTCATTAATTTATACACTGACCCCCATTCATTAATTTATACACTGACCCCCATTCATTAATTTATACACTGACCCCCATTCATTAATTTATACACTGACTCCCCATTCATTAATTTATACACTGATACCCACCCATTAGATTATACACTGATACCCATTCATTAATTTATACAGTGACCTCCGTTCATTAATTTATACACTGACCCCCATACATTAATTTATACACCGACCCCCATTCATTAATTTATACACCGACCCCCATTCATTAATTTATACACTGACCCCCATTCATTAATTTATACACTGACCCCCATTCATTAATTTATACACTGATTCCCCATTCATTAATTTATACACTGACCCCCATTCATTAATTTATACACTGACACACATTCATTAATTTATACACTGATATCCATTCATTAATTTATACACTGACCCCCATTCATTAATTTATACACTGACCCCCATTCATTAATTTATACACTGATTCCCCATTCATTAATTTATACACTGATATCCATTCATTAATTTATACACTGACCCCCATTCATTAATTTATACACTGACCCCCATTCATTAATTTATACACTGACCCCCATTCATTAATTTATACACTGACCCCCATTCATTAATCTATACACTGACTCCCCATTCATTAATTTATACACTGATACCCACCCATTAGATTATACACTGATACCCATTCATTAATTTATACAGTGACCCCCGTTCATTAATTTATACACTGACCCCCATTCATTAATTTATACACTGACCCCCATTCATTAATTTATACACCGACCCCCATTCATTAATTTATACACTGACACCCATTCATTAATTTATACACTGACCCCCATTCATTAATTTATACACTGACACCCATTCATTAATTTATACACTGACCCCCATTCATTAATTTATACACTGATTCCCCATTCATTAATTTATACACTGATATCCATTCATTAATTTATACACTGACCCCCACTCATTAATTTATACACTGACACCCATTCATTAATTTATACACTGACCCCCACTCATTAATTTATACACTGATACCCCATTCATTAATTTATACACTGATTCCCCATTCATTAATTTATACACTGATACCCCATTCATTAATTTATACACTGACCCCCATTCATTAATTTATACACTGACCCCCATTCATTAATTTATACACTGACCCCCATTCATTAATTTATACACTGACCCCCATTCATTAATTTATACACTGATTCCCCATTCATTAATTTATACACTGACTCCCCATTCATTAATTTATACACTGATACCCACCCATTAGATTATACACTGATACCCATTCATTAATTTATACAGTGACCCCCGTTCATTAATTTATACACTGACCCCCATTCATTAATTTATACACTGACCCCCATTCATTAATTTATACACTGACCCCCATTCATTAATTTATACACTGACCCCCATTCATTAATTTATACACTGATTCCCCATTCATTAATTTATACACTGACTCCCCATTCATTAATTTATACACTGATACCCACCCATTAGATTATACACTGATACCCATTCATTAATTTATACAGTGACCCCCGTTCATTAATTTATACACTGACCCCCATTCATTAATTTATACACTGACCCCCATTCATTAATTTATACACTGATTCCCCATTTATTAATTTATACACTGACCCCCATTCATTAATTTATACACTGACACCCATTCATTAATTTATACACTGATATCCATTCATTAATTTATACACTGACCCCCACTCATTAATTTATACACTGACCCCCATTCATTAATTTATACACTGATACCCACCCATTAGATTATACACTGATACCCACCCATTAGTTTCTACACTAATCCCCACTGCTTTGTTCTGTACGATCGTAATCTCATTTTTCTTCCTGTTTTGGCACAGACTGTTCAGTTTCATTGTTTCGTTTCAGCCTGGGACGGACATGTTGCTTGGCAACGGGGGAATTCACGGCTGGGCTGTCAGAGCGGAGGGAAACGAAACCTCAAGACACTCTCTCACTCTGGCAATCAGTCAGCAGCTGAATTGTCACGATGGTTTCGAGCCAATACGGCCAACCCTGCCTTGAGGGCACTTTTATTGTTAGTTACCACACGAAATATTTGTTCAGTCTGATTAAATGACATTTGACAGGGTACCGCATGGTAGGTTGTTACATAAGGTTAAATCTCATGGGATCCAAGGTGAGGTAGCCAATTGGATACAAAATTGGCTTGACGACAGAAGACAGAGGGTGGTTGTAGAGGGTTGTGTTTCAAACTGGAGGCCTGTGTCCAGCGGTGTGCCTCAGGGATCGGTGCTGGGTCCGCTGTTATTTGTTATTTATATTAATGATTTGGATGAGAATTTAGGAGGCATGGTTAGTAAGTTTGCAGATGACACCAAGATTGGTGGCATTGTGGACAGTGAAGAAGGTTATCTAGGATTGCAACGGGATCTTGATAAATTGGGCCAGTGGGCCAATGAATGGCAGATGGAGTTTAATTTAGATAAATGTGAGGTGATGCATTTTGGTGGATCGAATCGGGCCAGGACCTACACCGTTAATGGTAGGGCGTTGGGGAGAGTTATAGAACAAAGAGATCTAGGAGTACAGGCTCATAGCTCCTTGAAAGTGGAGTCACAGGTGGATAGGGTGGTGGAGAGGGCATTCGGCATGCTTGGTTTCATTGGTCAGAACATTGAATGCAGGAGTTGGGATGTCTTGTTGAAGTTGTACAGGGCATTGGTGAGGCCACACTTGGAGTACTGTGTACAGTTCTGGTCACCCTATTATAGAAAGGATATTATTGAACTAGAAAGAGTGCAGAAAAGATTTACTAGGATGCTACCGGGACTTGATGGTTTGACTTACAGGGAGAGGTTGGACAGACTGGGACTTTATTCCCTGGAGAGTAGGAGGTTGAGGGGTGATCTTATAGAAGTCTATAAAATAATGAGGGGCATAGATAAGGTCGATGGTCGGAATCTTTTCCCAAAGGTAGGGGAGTCTATAGCGAGGGGGAACAGATTTAAGGTGGGGGGGGAGAGATACAAAAGGATCCAGAGGGGCAATTTTTTCACTCAAAGGGTGGTGAGTGTCTGGAACGAGCTGCCAGAGGCAGTAGTAGAGGCGGGTACAATTTTGTCTTTTGAAAAGCATTTGGACAGTTACTTGGGGAGGATGGGTGTCGAGGGATGTGGGCCAAGTGCAGGCAATTGGGACTAGCTTAGTGGTGTAAACTGGGCGACATGGACATGTTGGGCCGAAGGGCCTGTTTCCATGTTGTAACTTCTATGATTCTATGATTCTATGACGAGCACAAGACCAGCTGTAATGCCACATGACCAGTCCCTCCCTATAGGCCTGTAGTTTGGGATAGAGACGGGGCAATGGGGAGAGAGTGGGGCAGTGGGATTAGTGTGAGATTGATACAGGACTATGGGGAGAGAGTGGGGCAGTGGGATTAGTGTGAGATTGATACAGGACTATGGGGAGAGAGTGGGGCAGTGGGATTAGTGTGGGATTGATACAAGATAATGGGGAGAGAGTGAGGCAGTGGGATTAGTGTGAGATTGATACAGGACTATGGGGAGAGAGTGGGGGAGTGGGATTAGTGTGGGATTGATACAGGACTATGGGGAGAGAGTGGGGCAGTGGGATTAGTGTGAGATTGATACAGGACTATGGGGAGAGAGTGGGGGAGTGGGATTAATGTGAGATTGATACAGGACTATGGGGAGAGAGTGGGGGAGTGGGATTAGTGTGGGATTGATACAGGACTATGGGGAGAGAGTGGGGGAGTGGGATTAGTGTGGGATTGATACAGGACTATGGGGAGAGAGTGGGGCAGTGGGATTAGTGTGGGATTGATACAGGACTATGGGGAGAGAGTGGGGGAGTGGGATTAGTGTGATATTGATACAGGACTATGGGGAGAGTGGGGCAGTGGGATTAGTGTGAGATTGATACAAGACTATGGGGAGAGAGCGGGGCAGTGGGATTAGTGTGGGATTGATACAGGACTATGGGGAGAGAGTGGGGCAGTGGGATTAGTGTGAGATTGATACAGGACAATGGGGAGAGAGTGGGGCAGTGGGATTAGTGTGAGATTGATACAAGACTATGGGGAGAGAGTGGGGCAGTGGGATTAGTGTGAGATTGATACAGGACAATGGGGAGAGAGTGGGGCAGTGGGATTAGTGTGAGATTGATACAGGACTATGGGGAGAGAGTGGGGCAGTGGGATTAGTGTGGGATTGATACAGGGCTATGGGGAGAGAGTGGGGCAGTGGGATTAGTGTGAGATTGATACAGGACTATGGGGAGAGAGTGGGGGAGTGGGATTAGTGTGAGATTGATACAGGACTATGGGGAGAGAGTGGGGGAGTGGGATTAGTGTGAGATTGATACAGGACTATGGGGAGAGAGTGGGGCAGTGGGATTAGTGTGAGATTGATACAGGACTATGGGGAGAGAGTGGGGCAGTGGGATTATTGTGAGATTGATACAGGACTATGGGGAGAGAGTGGGGCAGTGGGATTAGTGTGGGATTGATACAGGACTATGGGGAGAGAGTGGGGGAGTGGGATTAGTGTGAGATTGATACAGGACTATGGGGAGAGAGTGGGGCAGTGGGATTAGTGTGAGATTGATACAGGACTATGGGGAGAGTGGGGCAGTGGGATTAGTGTGGGATTGATACAGGGCTATGGGGAGAGAGTGGGGCAGTGGGATTAGTGTGAGATTGATACAGGACTATGGGGAGAGAGTGGGGCAGTGGCATTAGTGTGAGATTGATACAGGACTATGGGGAGAGAGTGGGGCAGTGGGATTAGTGTGAGATTGATACAGGACTATGGGGAGAGGGTGGGGCAGTGGGATTAGTGTGAGATTGATACAGGACAATGGGGAGAGAGTGGGGCAGTGGGATTAGTGTGGGATTGATACAGGACTATGGGGAGAGAGCGGGGCAGTGGGATTAGTGTGAGATTGATACAGGACAATGGGGAGAGAGTGGGGCAGTGGGATTAGTGTGGGATTGATACAGGACTATGGGGAGAGTGGGGGAGTGGGATTAATGTGAGATTGATACAGGACTATGAGCAGAGAGTGGGGCAGTGGGATTAGTGTGATATTGATACAGGACTGTGGGGATATAATGGGGCAGTGGGATTAGTGTGGGATTGATACAGGACTATGGGGGGAGAGTGGGGCAGTGGGATTAGTGTGAGATTGATACAGGACAATGGGGAGAGAGTGGGACAGTGGGATTAGTGTGATATTGATACAGGACTATGGGGAGAGAGTGGGGGAGTGGGATTAGTGTGAGATTGATACAGGACTATGGGGAGAGAGTGGGGCAGTGGGATTAGTGTGAGATTGATACAGGACTATGGGGAGAGGGTGGGGCAGTGGGATTAGTGTGAGATTGATACAGGACTATGGGGAGAGAGTGGGGCAGTGGGATTAGTGTGAGATTGATACAAGACTATGGGGAGAGTGGGGCAGTGGGATTAGTGTGAGATTGATACAGGACTATGGGGATATAATGGGGCAGTGGGATTAGTGTGGGATTGATACAGGACTATGGGGGGAGAGTGGGGCAGTGGGATTAGTGTGAGATTGATACAGGACAATGGGGAGAGAGTGGGACAGTGGGATTAGTGTGATATTGATACAGGACTATGGGGAGAGAGTGGGGGAGTGGGATTAGTGTGAGATTGATACAGGACTATGGGGAGAGAGTGGGGCAGTGGGATTAGTGTGAGATTGATACAGGACTATGGGGAGAGGGTGGGGCAGTGGGATTAGTGTGAGATTGATACAGGACTATGGGGAGAGAGTGGGGCAGTGGGATTAGTGTGAGATTGATACAAGACTATGGGGAGAGTGGGGCAGTGGGATTAGTGTGAGATTGATACAGGACTATGGGGAGAGAGTGGGGCAGTGGGATTAGTGTGAGATTGATACAAGACTATGGGGAGAGTGGGGCAGTGGGATTAGTGTGAGATTGATACAGGACTATGGGGAGAGGGTGGGGCAGTGGGATTAGTGTGAGATTGATACAGGACAATGGGGAGAGAGTGGGGCAGTGGGATTAGTGTGAGATTGATACAGGACAATGGGGAGAGAGTGGGGCAGTGGGATTAGTGTGGGATTGATACAGGACTATGGGGAGAGAGTGGGGCAGTGGGGTTCGTGGGAGATTGACACAGAGTTATGGGGAGAGAGTGGGGCAGTGGGTTTAGTGTGAGATTGATACAGGACTATGGGGAGAGAGCGGGGCAGTGGGATTAGTTTGGGATTGATACAGGACTATGGGGAGAGAGTGGGGCAGTGGAATTAGTTTGGGATTGAACCAGCGAAGAGCTGGCACAGACATGACGGGCCGAATGACTTCCTTCGATGCTGTAAACCTCTACGGCTCTGTGCCAATGAAGTTGCGCAGGCAATATTTTCCGTCTTCATCTCACTGGGAGGAAACACCTCCTTCTAAAAATACTTTGAAGGAGTTTTCAAAGTACCAAACCTGCTCCCGCATTCCAAATTGGAGCAGTGCCTTAATACTGAGCGATGACTGTTGGCAAGGGCCCAGGTTTCGAATGATTTGGGTGTGAGAGAATGCCAGCTCGACCCAATGCAAACACCAGGCATCGGCACCTGCACCCACAACTTCCTGTTCAAACAGCTCGAGGACTCCACGAGAGGTTCAGCGGTACCTCTTCAAAGTTCTTCTTTGGCTGTGAAGCGCTTTGAGACGTCCGGGAGGTCGTGAAAGGCGTCAGACAGCAGGAAGGAAAAAGAACAGACTTGCATTAATGTCGCACCTTTCACGGCCGCAGGACCTTACAGAGTAAATGGTACAAATTTTAACAGGGGGTGCAGGAACAGAGAGACCTGGGGGTGTGCGTACACAAAATCTTCGAAGGTGGCAGGACAAGTTGAGAAGGCTGTTCGAAAAAGCATACCTGATGCTTGAATTTATTAGTAGAGGCACAGAGTACAAAAGCAAGGGAGTTATGCTGAACCTTTACAAAACACTGGTTAGGGCCCCAGCTGGAGTATTGGGTCCAATTCTCGGCCCCGCACTTTAGGAAGGATGTCAAGGCCTTAGAGAGGGTGCAGAGGAGATTTACTAGAATGGGACCAGGGATGAGGGACTTCAGTTATGTGGAGAGACTGGAGAAACTGGGGTTGTTCTCATAAGAACATAGGAGTAGGCCATTCAGCCCCTCGAGCCTGCTCCGCCATTTGATAAGATCATGGCTGATCTGTCATCTAACTCCATATACCTGCCTTTGGCCCATATCCCTTAATACCTTTGGTTGCCAAAAAGCTATCCATCTCAGATTTAAATTTAGCGATTGAGCTCGTATCAATTGCTGTTTGCGGAAGAGAGTTCCAAACTTCTACCACCCTTTGTGTGTAGAAGTGTTTTCTAATCTTGCTCCTGAAAGGTCTGGCTCTAATTTTTAGACTGTGCCCCCTACTCCTAGAATCCCCAACCAGCGGAAATAGTTTCTCTCTATCCACCCTATCTGTTCCCCTTAATATCTTATAAACCTCGATCAGATCGCCCCTTAACCTTCGAAACTCCGGAGAATACAACCCCAATTTGTGTAATCTCTCATCGTAACTTAACCCTTGAAGTCCGGGTATCATTCTAGTAAACCTACGCTGCACTCCCTCCAAGGCCAATATGTCCTTCCGAAGGTGCGGTGCCCAGAACTGCTCACAGTACTCCAGGTGCGGTCTAACCAGGGTTTTGTACAGCTGCAGCATAACTTCTGCCCCCTTGTACTCTAGTCCTCTCGATATGAAGGCCAGCTTTCCATTAGCCCTATTGCTTATTTTCTGCACCTGTTCATGACACTTCAATGATCTATGTACCTGAACCCCTAAGTCCCTTTGGACATCCACTGTTTTTAACTTTAGAGCAGAGAAGGTTAAGGGGAGATTTGATGGAGGTGTTCAAAATCACGAAGGGTTTTCATAAGAGTAAATAAGGAGAAACTGTTTCCAGTGGCAGAAGGGTCAGTAACCAGAGGACACAGATTGACGGTAATCAGCAAAAGAACCAGAGGCGACATGAGGAAACATTTTTTTACGCAGCGAGTTGTGATGATCTGGAATTCACTGCCTGAAAGGGCGGTGGAAGCAGATTCAATAATAACTTTCAAAAGGGAATTGGATAAATACTTGAAGGGGGAAAATTTGCAGGGCGACAGGGAAAGGGCAGAGGGAATGGGACTAATTGGATAGCTCTTTCAAAGAGCCGGCCCAGGCACGATGGGCCGAATGGCCTCCTTCTATGCTGTATCATTCTATGATTCTAAGGATATTCATTGTCATATTGTCGGCAATGCAGCAGCCAATTTGTACCCAAACAGCAATGTGATAATGACCAGATATTGTTTATTTTATTGACGTTGGTTGAGGGATAAATATTGGCCCAGGACATGGGGGAGAACTCCACCCCCCCCCCCCTCTCACCCCGCTCATGGCGGCCTTGGGCTCGTTTCCATCCCACCCGAGAGGGGCAGACGCAACCCTGGGGTTTAACGTCTCATCCCGAAAGACGGCGCCTCCGGCAGTGCAGCGCTCCCTCAGTGCTGGCAACCGGGGAGCGTTGGCCTTGCGATTATGGGCTCAAGTCTCCGGAGTGGGACCATGAACCCGCGGCCATCCTGACTCTGAAGTGATGGTGCTGACGACTGAGCCACGACGGGGAATGTGTCGAAAGGCCTGGAGCGTGTGGTGGGTGGTTGGATGGTGTTGGGTGGGGATTATGCGACTCTGGTGAATGGGAGGCGGCGGGGGGGGGGGGTGGGGTGGTGGTGAAGCCTGTTTCCGAGGGTCCCACTGCTTTCGTTCTTGTTCTGACTGGTTTGGTCTTGACCTCGCTGCAGGGGGAAACATCAGCGTCCCACCGCCGACATGCGTCGGGGCCTGAACCAGCGCCGGACGCCCTTGCACATCCGATGGATCCCCCAGACGTACTCCTGCGGTCTCAGGGCGCGGGCGCGGGCCGCCTGCCGCGCGTTAAGCTCCGCGGATATTCTCAACGGTGAGTCGCTTTCCCGGCATTTTCTGCATCAGCTGACTTGCGGCTTCCATTCTTGTGTGTAAACGGTGCCCTTCGTCGGAGTGCGATGGTGCCGCTGGAAAGACGCTGACCTCCTCCCCTGACCTGCGGTCAAATCCAGCCCCAGACGGAGGGGGTGAAGGGTCTCCTCTCTCTCTCTCTCTGATGGGGGACTGGGGTGGGACAGTGGGTCAGCCACTAGCCTCACACTCTCTGGGACCTGGGGTACATACACACACAGACATGTACAGTCACATATATACGCAGACACAGACACCTATACACATACACACAGACACATGCATTTGCACACACTGATACACAGACACACATATACACAAACAAATCGCTCGGTCAAAGAGGTAGGTTTTAAGGAGGGTCTTAAAGGAGGAGAGAGAGGCGGAGAGGCTTAGGGAGGGAATTCCAGAGCTTAGGGCCCGGGCAGCTGAAGGCACGGCCGCCGATGGTGGAGCGATTAAAATCGGGGGATGCGCAGGAGGCCAGAATTGGAGGAGCGCGGAGATCTCGGAGGGTTTTTGGGCTGGAGGAGGTGGGGGAGGGCGGCGAGGGGATGGCCATGGAGGGATTCGAAAACGAGGATGGGAATTTTAAATTCGAGGCGTTGCCGGACCGGGAGCCAGTGTAGGTCCAGCGAGCACAGGTGGGTTGATGGGTGAACGGGACTTGGTGGGAGTTAGGATACGGGGGCAGCAGAGTTACAGGCAAGACAGTCACATATACACATGCACAGAGGTGGGTACACTCACACACACACACACACACACACACACACACTCACACACTGACACTCTTTCACCCCTCCTTCCCGCTCCTACGATCAGGAGCAGCCAGTGTCCACAGGACCATTCCAGATCCGCCAATGGCTGCAGCCTTCGCGTGTTCTGGCTGACGTCCGCTGGTGTGACGGGAGTTTGTAGAGTTGTAAGAGTGGAAAGAAATTTGTCCCCCCTGGTCACAGACGCCTTCTCCAGACAGGTTACTAACACCGGGTTCTGTTACTAGTTCTCAGAGAGGGAATCTCCCGTCTGCTGTGGATCTACGCAGCCCTTTCGAGGACCGCCATGTACCTCCTCGGTTATTGCCGGCTCCGAACCAAAGGCTCAGCCGTGTCGCAGCTAGGCTCTTCTTTAGGTAAGTGTTAGCCTTGTGGTTATCGTCTAACTAGACCAGGTAGGAACGGCGGGTTTCCTTCCCGAAAGGTTCTCTTTTCTAAGGTGTCCGCCTCGTCTCAGTAGCACTCACTCTCGGAAGGTCGAGGCTCAAGCCCCCATAATCGGAGGTGCCGTCTTTCGGACGAGACGTTAAAACCGAGGGCCCCGTCTGCCCTCTCAGGTGGACGTGAAAGATTCCTATTGGAAGGAAAGCAGGGAGGCGGTGGGGGGAGTTCTCCCCGGTGTCCTGGGGCCAATACTTATCCCCCGACCAACATCGTTTAAAAAAAACAGATGATCTGCTCATTTATCTCATTGCTGTTTGTGGGATCTTGCTGTGCGCAAATCTTCCATCACTCAAAAAAGGAGAGTGCTACCTTCTCATTCCCTCCAGAGTGTCTAGCATTGCCTTGAGATCCGAATACAGCTTTCGGTAATGTGCCCAAATGAACAAGGTCAATTTTTTTCATTGGACATCGCTGGCGAGGCCGGCATTCATTGCCCATCCCTAATTGCCCCTTGAGAAGGTGGTGGTGAGCCGCCTTCTTGAACCGCTGCAGTCCCTGTGGTGAAGGTTCTCCCACAGTGCTGTTAGGAAGGGAGTTCCAGGATTTTGACCCAGCGACGATGAAGGAACGGCCGATATATTTCCATATCGGGAAGGTGTGTGACTTGGAGGGGAACGTGCAGGTGGTGTTGTTCCCATGTGCCTGCTGCCCTTGTCCTTCTAGGAGGTAGAGGTGGCGGGTTTGGGAGGTGCTGTCGAAGAAGCCTTGGCGAGTTGCTGCAGTGCATCCTGTGGATGGTACACACTGCAGCCACTGTGCGCCGGTGGTGAAGGGAGTGAATGTTTAGGGTGATGGATGGGGTGCCAATCACGTGGACAGCTTTGTCCTGGATGGTGTCGAGCTTCTTGAGTGTTGTTGGAGCTGCACTCATCCAGGCAAGTGGAGAGTATTCCATCACACTCGTAATGTACAGCTGAGTGGCTTTGCTAGGCACTAAATGTAGCAACGCAGGTTAATAAGGCCATAAAAAAGGAAACCAAGTACTGGGGTTCATTTCTAGAGGGATAGAATTGAAAAGCAGAGAAGTTATGTTAAACTTGTATAGAACCTTGGTTAGACCACACTCGGAGCACTGTGAACAGTTCTGGTCTCCATATTATAAAAAGGATATAGAGACACTGGAGAAAGTGCAAAAAAGATTTACAAGGATGATACCAGAACTGAGAGGTTCCACCTATCAGGAAAAGCTGAACAGCCTGGGGCTCTTTTCTCTAGAAAAGAGAAGACTGAGGGGTGACCTGATTCAGGTCTTTAAGATTATGAAAGGGTTCGATAGGGTAGACGTAGAGAAAATGTTTCTACTTGCGGGGGGAGATTAATAAATCCAACCGGGAATTCAGGAGAAACTTCTTTCCCCAGAGAGTGGTGAGAATGTGGAACTCGCTCCCACAAGGAGTAGTTGAGGCGAATAGTGTAGATGGATTTAAGGGGGAAGCTCAATAAACACATGAGTGAGAAAGGAATAGAAGGATAGAGTGAGAGGGGGAGATGAAGTAGGGAGGGAGGAGGCTCGTGTGGAGCATAAACACCGGCATGGACCTGTTGGGCCGAATGGCCTGTTTCTGTGCTGTCGACTCAATGATGATGTGACTTTGGAGGGCAGTTAAGAGTCGACCTCCTTGAGTCTGGGGACTGGAGTCACATAGAGGCCGGGTAAGAACGGCAGGTTTCCTTCCCCTTAAAGGCGCTTTGACGTACAAGATTCTCTTATTTCGTTGTAAGATCCCACTCCAATCTTTGAAAGTTAAGTGCTGTCGTGTAACCGTGATATATTCATAGCTTTATCGAAGGAGATTGCAACATTGGGAACTGAACTCATCCTTTGTAAAAGAGCTTTAAACACACGGGGTGTTTCTCCTGTCTTTTGGGGATATCAACCGATCTCCTCTGTGATTTGCAAACTGTCCCTTCTCGTGAGATTTTCCTCTCCGACCTGTTGCCAAAGAGACAATAACCACACCCACTGCACCAGGAGAAGCTTGGTGGCAATTAGGGATGGGCAATAAATGCCGGCCTCGCCAGCGACGCCCACATCCCATGAACGAATAACAAAAAAAAGACTTTGGCTGCTTAACTCCCTTAAGCACACAACAGCTGAGTTTTACAGGGACAGCTACCAGGCCAAAACCCTAGACAAAATCACCCCGGCCTAGAAATCGGTTGACGCCGCGCCCGTTTTTACCGGACGTCCGATATGGCGGGCGGGTGAGGCGTGCGCGCTCACATTCCCCACCGGAGGTGCGTCGCCCGCCATACTGGTGATGGCGGAAAAAGAGGCTGTCCAGGGCCCACGCCTGAAACAACAACAATGTGCATTTATATAGCGCCTTCAATGTACTAAAACGTCCCCGAGCGCTTGGCAGCAGCGTAAATCAGACAAAAAAAAAAATGACACCGAGCCAGGGGAGGAGGCAGGTGACCAAAAGCTCGGTCAAAAAAAGGTAGGTTTCAAGGAGCATCTTAAAGGAGGAGAGTGAGGTAGAGAAGGCGGAGAGGCTGAGGGAGGGAGTTCCAGAGCTCAGGTTCTCGGCGGCCGCCAATGGTGGGAGCCATTAAAATCGGGGGATGCGCAAGAGGCCAGGATTGGAGGAGCGTTGGACTCTTTGCAGATAAAGGGGGGCCCTATGCCCACGTTTGAGGGCAGCCCTTTGGGGTGTCCGGGGCCGACAACATTGTGATTGGGAGGGGAGAGAGTGTCACCAACCAACCAACCAACCCAACCCACCAATCTTCTTTTATCTTCTGTTCAAGATGAAGGGAGGCCAGAAAGTACAATGGGAGGGACGATGCTGTTGGTTGATCCCAGACCCCAGGGGGAGGACACGACGGTCGGCGACCTCCTCGTCCAAGGCCCTCGGGAGGACGACGAGGCCTGTGTCGTCCGAGTGAGCATGACGCACTTCTCCTGGCTAATGGACATGGCCGGCTCGGGAGCCGGCTTTCAGGAGTTCGAGGGGCAGGAGCTGGTGCACTACGAAACCCACCCCTCGATGATGGCGTCGCTGCTGGACGCTCCTCCCGGGGCCGCGAGGGTCCGCCGGGAAAGTGGGGGCCGCTCCGTCTCCGTGTCGGGCGCGGCGGGCGACGTGGTCGAGGCCCTGGTCGCGGCCGCTCGGGCCTCCTTGGAGCGGGGGCCGGGCGAGCTCTTCCGGGAGCGCCCCGGGGCGGCGCCCTTTCTCCGGGCCCACCGGATCTACCGCCGGCTCTTCGAGGGGGAGGTGGCGGGGGAGTTCCCGTCGGTGGAGGCCTCGCCGCCGGACAGCCGCTGCCTGCTGGCCTTCCGGGGGCCCAGGGGCCGGGTGCGGGAGGCCCACCGGCGGGTCCACGGGCTGGTGAGCCGGCTGGGGGAGAGGCGGCCGGGGTTCTCGGAGGGCGAGGCCCGCTTCCTGGCGGGGAGGGGCGCCGGCGAGCTGGAGGCCCTGATCCTGCGGGGCTCGGGGGTCCGGGCGGCGGTGGAGGGGGCGGCCGTCTGGGGGCTGGAGTCCGACGACTTGGAGGGGGCGGCGGGGGCGCTCCGGGGGGCCGTGTCCAGCAGGGTCTTCGAGGCGGGCGAGGCCGGGGGGACCCTGGAGGACCTGCGGATCCTGGGCCACCTGGTGCGGGAGAGGCTGAAGGGGAAGGGGGCGTGGGTGGAGGTCCAGGGCACCGGGCGGGGCCGCGCCCGCCTGCTGGTGGCGGGCTACGGGGACCAGGTCCGCCACCTGGGCCGGGGGGTCGAGAGGTGCGTCCGGGCTCTGGGCCACGCCCGGGAGGACATGGAGCTGGCCGGCTCCCAGCTGGAGGCCCTGCGCCGGGCCCGGGAGGCCCTGGTCCTGGCCGGGCTGGGGGTGGGAGTGGAGCTGCGGCCCGGGGGCGCCGCCGGGCCGGCCGCCGCGGTGCTGCGGGGGAGGGAGGGGGAGGTGAGCCGGGCCAGGAGGGCCCTGGGGCGGCTGCTGGGGTCGTGGGCGGCGGCGGCGGCGGGGGGGGGGCCCGGCCGACGGTCGCCGCGGAGACCGGGGCCCGGCCTGCGCCGAGCTCCGCTGCACCTTCGACCTGGGCGGGGGGCCGGCTCTCTCGGTGGGCCGGGCGGAGGGGGAGGAGGGCGGAGACCGCCCGGGCCCGAGGGGGGGGACCGGGCCCCGGGGGAGGGGGAGGGGAGGGGGGGAGGGGAGGGGCGGGGCCTGGCTGCCACGTCACCCGCCACCATCTGGAACCTTCCAGCGGCCACGACACGAGGTCCCGCCCCCGGGAGGAGGGGGAGGAGCCGCCCGGTGACGTCGGCCGCCGGGCGCCGAAGGGGGAGGAGCCGCCCGGCCTCGGCTGCCGCCGGAGGAGCGCGAGGTCCCGTCGTGACGTCGGCCGCCGCGTGCAGAAAGGGGAGGAGTCGTCGTCCGGCTGCTGGAGCGCGAGGTCTTGTTGTGACGTCAGCCGCCGCGAGGAGAAGTGGGAGGAGTCGTCCGCTTGGAGCGCGAGGTCCCCTTGTGACGTCAACCGCCGCGAGGAGAAAGGGGAGGAGTCGGCCGCTTGGAGCGCGAGGTCCCGTTGTGACGTCAACCGCCGCGAGGAGAAAGGGGAGGAGTCGTCCGCTTGGAGCGCGAGGTCCCGTTGTGACGTCAACCGCCGCGAGGAGAAAGGGGAGGAGTCGGCCGCTTGGAGCGCGAGGTCCCCTTGTGACGTCAGCCGCCGCGTGGAGAAAGGGGAGGAGTCGTCCGGCCGCTGGAGCGCGAGGTCCCGCTGTGACGTCACCCGCCACGTTCCGGAACTTTCCAGAGAGCCCCAGAAGGCGGCGGAGGCGGCGGCCGTCGAGGCCTCGGCCTTCGGGCAGCGGGTCCTGGCCTCCCTCCAGCGGGCCGAGGCTGGGGGCTTCGCCACGGCCGCCCTGAGGTGCTCCAGCTCGCCGGGATGGGCGGGCCTGGCCGCGGACTCGGTGGTCGAGGCCGTCAGGGCGTCCGGGCTGGCGGGAGGCCAGGGGGCCGTCAAGCACATCGTCGTCGCCCTGCTGGGCGCCGAGGCCCAGGCCCAGGTCGCCCTCTACCAAGCGGCCTGCGTCCGGCAGTGGAGTCCCGCCCGTTTCACGCTGCGACTCGCCCCCAGGCCTCTGCCCTTCTCCTCGCCCACCGCCGGCGCTCTGGTGAGAGGGGCCGACGTGGAATTCACCTCGGAGTTCATTGAGGATGTGAAGGTGAGAGAGAGAGAGAGAGAGATCCCGTCAAACACTCCCCGGGACAGGGGTCAGATAGAGAGTAAAGGTCCCTCCACACTGTCCGTCAAACACTCCCCGGGACAGGGGTCAGATAGAGAGTAAAGGTCCCTCCACACTGTCCGTCAAACACTCCCCGGGACAGGGGTCAGATAGAGAGTAAAGGTCCCTCCACACTGTCCGTCAAACACTCCCCGGGACAGGGGTCAGATAGAGAGTAAAGGTCCCTCCACACTGTCCGTCAAACACTCCCCGGGACAGGGGTCAGATAGAGTGTAAAGGTCCCTCCACACTGTCCGTCAAACACTCCCCGGGGCAGGGGTCAGATAGAGAGTAAAGGTCCCTCCACACTGTCCGTCAAACACTCCCCGGGACAGGGGTCAGATAGAGAGTAAAGGTCCCTCCACACTGTCCGTCAAACACTCCCCGGGACAGGGGTCAGATAGAGAGTAAACGTCCCTCCACACTGTCCGTCAAACTCTCCCCGGGACAGGGGTCAGATAGAGAGTAAAGGTCCCTCCACACTGTCCGTCAAACACTCCCCGGGACAGGGGTCAGATAGAGAGTAAAGGTCCCTCCACACTGTCCGTCAAACACTCCCCGGGACAGGGGTCAGATAGAGTGTAAAGGTCCCTCCACACTGTCCGTCAAACACTCCCCGGGGCAGGGGTCAGATAGAGAGTAAAGGTCCCTCCACACTGTCCGTCAAACACTCCCCGGGACAGGGGTCAGATAGAGAGTAAAGGTCCCTCCACACTGTCCGTCAAACACTCCCCGGGACAGGGGTCAGATAGAGAGTAAACGTCCCTCCACACTGTCCGTCAAACTCTCCCCGGGACAGGGGTCAGATAGAGAGTAAAGGTCCCTCCACACTGTCCGTCAAACACTCCCCGGGACAGGGGTCAGATAGAGAGTAAAGGTCCCTCCACACTGTCCGTCAAACACTCCCCGGGACAGGGGTCAGATAGAGAGTAAAGGTCCCTCCACACTGTCCGTCAAACTCTCCCCGGGACAGGGGTCAGATAGAGAGTAAAGGTCCCTCCACACTGTCCGTCAAACACTCCCCGGGACAGGGGTCAGATAGAGAGTAAAGGTCCCTCCACACTGTCCGTCAAACACTCCCCGGGACAGGGGTCAGATAGAGAGTAAAGGTCCCTCCACACTGTCCGTCAAACACTCCCCGGGACAGGGGTCAGATAGAGAGTAAAGGTCCCTCCACACTGTCCGTCAAACACTCCCCGGGACAGGGGTCAGATAGAGAGTAAAGGTCCCTCCACACTGTCCGTCAAACAGTCCCTGTTAGTTACATAGTAAAAGTCCTTCTACAGTTGTGATGTGCTGTACCTGTCCTGGGAGTGTTTGATGCTGGTACTGGAATGTAACGGAAAGTATCTAATACCTAAATCAACCAAAAAAATTGAAGAGGTAAATAAATGCAGATGAGTTTTGGGTGAGAGACAAAGGACAGAACACAGAGTGGGAGGAGTGAAGGTTCATGTTCTATTGGTAAACAGAACACACAAGCTCTTAGATTTTTGTTAGACCATATTTGGGAGCACTGTGTACAGTTCTGGTCTCCATATCACACTTGGAGCACTGTGCACAGTCCTGGTCTCCATATCACACTTGGAGCACTGTGCACAGTCCTGGTCTCCATATCACACTTGGAGCACTGTGCACAGTTCTGGTCTCCATATCACACTTGGAGCACTGTGTACAGTTCTGGTCTCCATATCACACTTGGAGCACTGTGTACAGTTCTGGTCTCCATATCACACTTGGAGCACTGTGCACAGTTCTGGTCTCCATATCACACTTGGAGCACTGTGCACAGTTCTGGTCTCCATATCACACTTGGAGCACTGTGTACAGTTCTCGTCCCCATATCACACTTGGAGCACTGTGCACAGTTCTCGTCTCCATATCACAGGAACAGGAGGAGGCCACTCAACCCCTCAAGCCTGTTCCGCCATTCAGTGAGATCATGGTTGATCTGTATCCTAACTCCACCCGCCTTGGGTCCATATCCCATAATACCCTCGGCTAGCAGAAATCTGTCGATTCCTTTCAAAATCCTAAAATCTTCGATCAAATCACCCTTTAACCTTCTATAATTCCAGGGAATATGAGCCTAGTTTATGTAATCTGGCCTCATAATTTAACCCTTGGAGCCCTGGTAACATTCTGGTGAATCTGCGCTGCGCTCCTTCCAAGGCCAGTATATCCTTCCTAAGGTGCGGTGCCCAGAACTGAACCCAGTGCTCCAGATGTGTTCTAACTCGGGCTTTGTACAGCTTTGGCAAAACTTCCTCCCCTTTATATTCTAGCTCTCTGGATAGAAAGGCTAAAATTCCATTAGTCTTTCTGATTACTTTTTGTACCTGACCACTACATTTTAGTGATCTGTGTACATGGACCCCATAAGCTTTTTGGACCTCCACTGTTCCCAGCATTTCAACATTTAAAACATTCTTAGATCTATCCTTTTTTGTTCCAAAATGTATGATCTCACACTCAACTGCATTGAAATCCATCTGCCACAGTTTTGCCCACTCACTTAATCTATCAATGTCTGTTTGTAATTTTATGCACCCGTCTACACTACTTACTATGCCACCAATCTTTGACATTCACCTGAGGAAGGAGGAAGCCTCCGAAAGCTTGTGAATTTTAAAATAAAATTGTTGGACTATAACTTGGTGTTGTAAAATTGTTTACAATTGTCAACCCCAGTCCATCACCGGCATCTCCACATCACCAATCTTTGAGTCATCAGCAAACTTGGATATATGGCTCTCTTAGTACACTTAGGCCACTGTGCACAGTTCTGGTCTCCATATTATGAAAAGGATATAGAGGCACTGGAGAAGGTGCAAAAAAGAATGATACCAGAACTGAGAGGGTACAACTATCAGGAACGATTGAACAGGCTGGGGCCCTTTTCTTTAGATAAGAGAAGGCTGAGGGGTGACCTGATAGAGTTCTTTAAAATTATGACAGGGTTTGATAGAGTAGACGTCGAGAAGATGTTTCCACTTGCGGGGGAGTCCAAAACTAGGGGGTCATAAATATAAGATAGTCACTAATAAATCCAATAGGGAATTCAGGAGAAACTTCTTTACCCAGAGAGTGGTTAGAATGCAGAACTCACTAGCACATGGAGTGGTTGAGGTGGATAGTATAGATGCATTTAAGGGGAAGCTTGATAAGAGAGGGAGAAAGGAATAGAAGGATATGCTGATAGGGTGAGATGAAGTAGGGAGGGAGGAGGCTGGTGTGGAGCATAAACACCAGCGTAGTTGGGCCAAGTGGTTCTGTTTAAGTGTGTTGTAAAATTCGATGTAATTTTACTGAGTTTTTTCTCCCCCCGTGTACACAGACAGATGTTATCGTGAGTCCCATCATACTGGGCAAAGGCCTGTCCTCTACTGCATCGTCCCGGGCCCTTCTCCACAAGGGGCGCGAGGCCTTGGAATCCCTCTTTGAGTTCGTCGCTAAGGACCGCACGTTCTGCAGCGGAGAGATGGTGGTGGTTCCAAGCAAGTACCACACCGACCTGGAGCACGAGTTTGTGTATTTCACCATGTGGGAGGAAAGGGCCGTCTCCAAAGAGCAGAAAATCAAGGTAATCCCGGTGTGTGTGTGTGTGTGTGTGAGAGAGAGAGAGGCACAGAGGTAGAAGTCCCCCCCTCCCCCCCATGATGGAATAGTGGGTGAATCAAACTACCCGACATGCTACTGGACTGTACAAACCTGGGAGATACTAGGCTCAATCTCCAGGCTGTGTTAGCCCATTGCAGGTGAGGGTGCGAAAATTGGCCTCAGTTGCTAGCCCAGGGAGGGCAAAGGGTTAGCACGTATGCACACAGACACACACGGACATATACACATGCACACACATATACACGCACACAGACACACGCGCAGACGCATACACACACAGTAGACACGCCTGCACAGATACGCACATAGATGCATATGCAGATGCACACATGCAAGGACAGATATACACATACACAAATACATAAACAAGCACACATACACATGAGGTCACATACTTACAAACAAGGACACACACATACACATAGAAATGGGCACAAACACACGCTTGATGATGCAGATATGCACAGACAAGAACACGCGCACACATATATAAGGACACAGATGTACACACACAAACATATGTATATATAGACACACAAGAACACTAATATACACAAAGGATGCACATAAACATACACAAGAGGTCACACCCACAGACGCGAATATCAGAGGAAAGTCCATACGAACATATTGAAAGAAATGACTGAAAGCCCATCAACACTCACTCCATCTGGTGTGTGACACACACCCTCCTGCCAGGTATCTCCGGGTAGAAGAACACATCGGTTCTGTCCCGAAAGAATGTGTGGTTGACATCCCCCGACTAAGAACTTGGGGTCGACATCCTCCTCCGCCCTTTGATTGGCTGCTTTATTCAGCGTTAGCACGGCGACAAGGGAGCTCCCTGTTTACTGACGGCTTTTTCCCCCTTTTGTGCGCCTGTTTTCAGACCCTGCGGAGCCTGTTGTGGCGGAGCCTGGAGATGTGTCATGGAGCGGCTCTCACCTCCATCGCCTTCCCGGTCTCCGACCTCTGCCGTCTGGGGTTCACCAGGACCGAGGTGGTGGAGACGGCGGTGGAAGAAATCTCCCGGTTCGAAGACCAGAGGCCATGGAGTTGGATCAAGACCATGCGGCTGGTTCTACAGGTCCCACATTCCTCGTCCCATGCGGTAAGTGGAGGTGGAGGTGGTGGGAGAGATTTGTTGTCTGGAGTGTCAGCCGTGGCTCAGTTGATATTCACCCTCGCCTCCGAGTCAGAAGGTCATGGGTTCAAGCCCCCACTCCGGAGATACGAGCCCCATAATGCAGGCCGACACTCCCCGGTGCCAATACTGAAAGAAGAAAGAAAGAACTTGCATTAATACAGCACCTTTCACGACCTCAGGACGTCCCAGAGCGCTTCACAGCCAATTAAATACTTTTTTTTGAAGTGCAGTCACTGTTGTAATGTAGGAAACGCAGCAGCCAATTTGTGCATGGCAAGCTCCCACAGCAGCAAATGAGATAAATGACCAGATAATCTGATATTGTGATGTTGGTTGAGGGATAAATATTGGCCCCGGGGCACCAGGGAGAACTCCCCCCTGCTCTTCTTCCAATAGTGGCCGTGGGATCTTTTACATCACACCTGACAGGGCCAGGCAAGACCTCGGGTTTAACGTCTCATTCGAAAGATGGCACTCTGACAGTGCAGCACTCACTCAGTACTGGCAACCGGGGAGTGTTGACCTTGGATTACGGGCTCAAGTCTCTACTGCTGTACTGTCGGAGGTGCCGCCTTTCGGTTGAGACTTTAAACTGAGCCCCATCTGCCCCTCTCAGGACGTAAAAGATCCCACGGTCGCTACTGGAAGAAGAGCAGGGGAGAGTTCTCTCCTGGTGTATCCTGGCGCCAATATTTATCCCTCAACAAAAAAAGTTATCTCATTTTCTGTTTGTGGGATCTTGCTGTGTGCAATTTGGCTGCCGCCATTCCCTACATTACAACAGTGACTATACTTCAAAAAAGTATTTCATTGGCTGTAAAGCGCTTTGGGACGTCCTGAGGACATGAACGGCGCTGTAGAAATGGAAGTTCATTCTTTCACGATGTTGAGTTTCCGATCTACTTAGATTCGAACTCCATCCTTGGCTATTTCATCACTATCCACGTGTTACTCATTTTTCCTTCCTTAGAGCTAGGGCCATTTATGAGGGACATCAGGACAAACCTATTCACACAAAGCAAAGTAGAAATTTGGAACTGTCTCCCCCCCCACAAGGCCGTGGATCAGTTGAAACGTTCAAGACCGAGTTCGATAGATTTTTGTCGGGTAAGGGTATCGAGGGATATGGAGCAAAGCCGGGTAAATGGAGTTGAGAACATAAGAAAATAAGAAACAGGAGCAGGAGTAGGCAATACGGTCCCTCAAGCCATTCAATAAGATCATGGCCGATCTTCGACCTCAACTCTGCTTTCCCGCCCTATCCCCATACTTTGATTCCCTCAGAAAAATCTATCGATCTCAGTCTTGAATATATTCGACGACTGAGCATCCACAGCCCTCTGGGATAGAGAATTCCAAAGATTCACCAGCCTCTGAAAAAATATTTCCTCATGTCGGTCCTAAATGGCCGACCCGTTATCATAGTATCACAGTAGGTGCAGCACAGGAGGAGGCCATTCGGCCCATCGTGCCTCTGCCAGCTCTTTGAAAGAGCTATCCAATTAGTCCCATTCCCCTGCTCTTCCCCATAGCCCTGTAAATGTTTTCCCTTCAAGTATTTATCCAATTCCCTTTTGAAAGTTACTATCAAATCTGCTTCCACCGCCCTTTCAGGCTGTGCATTCCAGATCATAACAACTCGCTGCATAAAAAAATGTTTCTCATCTCCCCCTCTGGCTCTTTGCCGATCACCTTAAATCTGTGTCCTCTGGTTACCGACCCTTCTGCCACTGGAAACAGTTTCTCCTTATTTACTCTATCAAAACCCTTCATGATTTTGAACATCTCTATCAAATCTCCCCTTAACCTTCTCTGTTCTAAGGAGAATAATCCCAGCTTCTCCAGTCTCTCCACATAATTTAAGTCCCTCATCCCTGGCACCATTCTAGTAAATCCTGACATCCTTCTTAAAGTGTGGTGCCCAGAATTAAACACAGTACTCCAGCTGAGTCCTAACCAGTGTTTTATAAAGATTTAGCATAACTTCCGTGCTTTTGTACTCTATACCTCTATTAATAAAGCCTAGGATACCATGTGCTTTTTTTTAACAGCCTTCTCAACTTGTCCTGCCACCTTCAAAGATTTGTGTAGAATCATAGAATCATAGAATCATAGAAGTTACAACATGGAAACAGGCCCTTCGGCCCAACATGTCCATGTCGCCCAGTTTATACCACTAAGCTAGTCCCAATTGCCTGCACTTGGCCCATATCCCTCTATACCCATCTTACCCATGTAACTGTCCAAATGCTTTTTAAAAGACAAAATTGTACCCGCCTCTACTACTGCCTCTGGCAGCTCGTTCCAGACACTCACCACCCTTTGAGTGAAAAAATTGCCCCTCTGGACCCTTTTGTATCTCTCCCCTCTCACCTTAAATCTATGCCCCCTCGTTATAGACTCCCCTACCTTTGGGAAAAGATTTTGACTATCAACCTTATCTATGCCCCTCATTATTTTATAGACTTCTATAAGATCACCCCTTAACCTCCTACTCTCCAGGGAAAAAAGTCCCAGTCTGTCTAACCTCTCCCTGTAAGTCAAACCATCAAGTCCCGGTAGCATCCTAGTAAATCTTTTCTGCACTCTTTCTAGTTTAATAATATCCTTTCTATAATAGGGTGACCAGAACTGTACACAGTACTCCAAGTGTGGCCTCACCAATGCCCTGTACAACTTCAACAAGACATCCCAACTCCTGCATTCAATGTTCTGACCAATGAAACCAAGCATGCTGAATGCCTTCTTCACCACCCTATCCACCTGTGACTCCACTTTCAAGGAGCTATGAATCTGTACTCCCAGATCTCTTTGTTCTATAACTCTCCCCAACGCCCTACCATTAACGGAGTAGGTCCTGGCCCGATTCGATCTACCAAAATGCATCACCTCACATTTATCTAAACTCCATCTGCCATTCATCGGCCCACTGGCCCAATTTATCAAGATCCCGTTGCAATCCTAGATAACCTTCTTCACTGTCCACAATGCCACCAATCTTGGTGTCATCTGCAAACTTACTAACCATGCCTCCTAAATTCTCATCCAAATCATTAATATAAATAACAAATAACAGCGGACCCAGCACCGATCCCTGAGGCACACCGCTGGACACAGGCATCCAGTTTGAAAAACAACCCTCTACAACCACCCTCTGTCTTCTGTCGTCAAGCCAATTTTGTATCCAATTGGCTACCTCACCTTGGATCCCATGAGATTTAACCTTATGTAACAACCTACCATGCGGTACCTTGTCAAATGCTTTGCTGAAGTCCATGTAGACCACGTCTACTGCACAGCCCTCATCTATCTTCTTGGTTACCCCTTCAAAAAACTCAATCAAATTCGTGAGACATGATTTTCCTCTCACAAAACCATGCTGACTGTTCCTAATTAGTCCCTGCCTCTCCAAATGCCTGTAGATCCTGTCCCTCAGAATACCCTCTAACAACTTACCCACTACAGATGTCAGGCTCACTGGTCTGTAGTTCCCAGGCTTTTCCCTGCCGCCCTTCTTAAACAAAGGCACAACATTTGCTACCCTCCAATCTTCAGGCACCTCACCTGTAGCGGTGGATGATTCAAATATCTCTGCTAGGGGACCCGCAATTTCCTCCCTAACCTCCCATAACGTCCTGGGATACATTTCATCAGGTCCCGGAGATTTATCTACCTTGATGCGCGTTAAGACTTCCAGCACCTCCCTCTCTGTAATATGTACACTCCTCAAGACATCACTATTTATTTCCCCAAGTTCCCTAACATCCATGCCTTTCTCAACCGTAAATACCGATGTGAAATATTCATTCAGGATCTCACCCATCTCTTGTGGTTCCGCACATAGATGACCTTGTTGATCCTTAAGAGGCCCTACTCTCTCCCTAGTTACCCTTTTGCCCTTTATGTATTTGTAGAAGCTCTTTGGATTCACCTTTGCCTGATCTGCCAAAGCAATCTCATATCCCCTTTTTGCCCTCCTGATTTCTCTCTTAACTCTACTCCGGCAATCTCTATACTCTTCAAGGGATCCACTTGATCCCAGCTGCCTATGCATGTCATATGCCTCCTTCTTATTTTTGACTAGTGCCTCAATCTCCCGAGTCATCCAAGGTTCCCTACTTCTACCAGCCTTGCCCTTCACTTTATAAGGAATGTGCTTACCCTGAACCCTGGTTAACACACTTTTGAAAGCCTCCCACTTACCAGACGTCCCTTTGCCTGCCAACAGACTCTCCCAATCAACTTCTGAAAGTTCCTGTCTAATACCATCAAAATTGGCCTTTCCCCAATTTAGAATTTTAACTTTTGGGCCAGACCTATCCTTCTCCATAGCTATCTTAAAACTAATGGAATTATGATCACTGGTCCCAAAGTGATCCCTCACTAACACTTCTGTCACCTGCCCTTCCTTATTTCCCAAGAGGAGGTCAAGTTTTGCCCCCTCTCTAGTCGGGCCATCCACATACTGAATGAGAAATTCCTCCTGAATACACTCAACAAATTTCTCTCCATCCAAGCCCCTAATGCTATGGCTGTCCCAGTCAATGTTGGGAAAGTTAAAGTCCCCTACTATTACCACCCTATTTTTCTTGCAGCTGTCTGTAATCTCCTTACATATTTGCTCCTCAATTTCCCGTTGACTATTTGGGGGTCTGTAGTACAATCCTATCAAAGTGATCTCTCCCTTCTTATTTTTCAGTTCTACCCATATAGACTCAGTGGGCGAACCCTCGGATATATCCCCTCTCACTACTGCCGTGATGTTCTCCCTAATCAAGAACGCAACTCCCCCTCCTCTCTTACCTCCTGCTCTATCTTTCCTATAGCATCTGTACCCTGGAACATTGAGCTGCCAGTCCTGCCCCTCCCTTAGCCATGTTTCAGTAATAGCTATAACATCCCAGTCCCATGTACCCATCCATGCCCTGAGTTCATCTGCCTTGCCCATCAGACTTCTTGCATTGAAATAAATGCAGTTTAATCTAGACTTCCCTTGGTCTTTGCCCTGCTTTCTCAGACCATCTGTCCGGTCATGTTCTGTACACTCTCCCTTACTGCCTTTTGTTTCTGTCACCACTTTATTTCCCACTGACTTCCTGCATCGGTTCTCATCCCCCTGCCACATTAGTTTAAACCCTCCCCAACAGCACTGGCAAACACTCCCCCTAGGACATTGGTTCCAGTCCTGCCCAGATGCAGACCGTCCAATTTGTACTGGTCCCACCTCCCCCAGAACCGGTTCCAATGGCCCAGGAATTTGAATCCCTCCCTCTTGCACCATCTCTCAAGCCACGTATTCATCTTAGCTATCCTGTCATTCCTACTCTGACTAACCCGTGGCACCCCCAGGTCTCTCTGTTCCTGCACACCCTTTAAAATTGTACCATTTAGTTTATATTGCCTCTCCTTATTCTTCCTACCAAAATGAATCACTTCACACTTCTCTGCATTAAATTTCATCTGCCATTTCACCAGTCTATGTATGTCCTCCTCCATGTTGAGCACCACTTGGAGGAAGCACTGAGGGTAGCAAGGGCCCAGAATGTACTCTGGGTGGGGGACTTCAATGTCCATCACCAAGAGTGGCTCGGTAGCACCACTACTGTCCGAGCTGGCCAAGTCCTGAAGGACATAGCTGCCAGACTGGGCCTGCGGCGGGTGGTGAGCGAACCAACACGAGGGAAAAACATACTTGACCTTGTCCTCACCAGTCTACCTGTTGCAGATGCATCTGTCCATGACAGTATTAGTAGCTTTGACCACCGCACAGTCCTTGTGGAGACGAAGTCCTGCCTTCACACTGAGGATACCATCCAACATGTTGTGTGGCAGTACTGTGCTAAATGGGATAGATTAAGAACAAATCTAGCAGCTCAGAACTGTGGCGCTGTGGGCCATCAGCAGCAGCAGAATTGTATTCCAGCACAATCTGTAACCTCATGGCCCAGCATATTCCTCACTCTACCATTACCAACAAGCCAGGGGATCATCCCTGGTTCAATGAGGAGTGCAGAAGAGCATGCTAGGAGCAGCACCAGGCGTGCCTAAAAATGAGGTGCCAACCTGGTGAAGCTACAACACAGGATTACATGCATGTTAAACAGCGGAAGCAACATGCTATGGACAGAGCTAAGCGATTCCACAACCAACGGATCAGATCAAAGCTCTGCAGTCCTGCTACATCCAGTCGTGAATAGCGGTGGACAATTAAACAACTAACGGGAGGAGGAGGCTCCAAAAACAACCCCATCCTCAATGATGATGTGGAGATGCCGGTGATGGACTGGGGTGGACAAATGTAAGGAATCTTACAACACCAGGTTATAGTCCAACAATTTTATTTTAAAATCACAAGCTTTCGGAGATTATCCCCTTCGTCAGGTGAATGAGTGGAAGGTTCTCAAATCACATATCTTATATTAGGCTGGGACAGCATCACACCAATCAAAAGGTGTCGTTGTTGTTCAAACAGGCCAGTCACGGAGAACAGCACGTCCCAGTACACTGGATATACATTGTGTCAATTACACTGACAGAAAGAAAGAGACCCAAATGGCAGAGAAAGAGAGAGAGAGAGAGAATATTAAAACACATAACTTTTTTTTTCCCTTTTTGCTGGTGGGGTTACGTGTAGCGTGACATGAACCCAAGATCCCGGTTGAGGCCGTCCTCATGGGTGCGGAACTTGGCTATCAACTTCTGCTCGATGATTTTGCGTTGTCGTGTGTCTCGAAGGCCGCCTTGGAGAACGCTGACCCGAAGATCAGTGGCTGAATGTCCTTGACTGCTAAAGTGTTCCCCGACTGGGAGGGAACCCTCCTGTCCGTTCATCCATTGTCGCAGTGTCTGCACGGTCTCGCCAATGTACCATGCTCCGGGGCATCCTTTCCTGCAATGTATGAGGTGGACAACGTTGGCCGAGTCACAGGAGTATGAACCATGTATCTGGTGGGTGGTGTCCTCTCGTGTGATGGTGGTATCCGTGTTGATGATCTGACATGTCTTGCAGAGGTTGCCGTGGCAGGGTTGTGTGGTGTTGTGGACGCTGTTCTCCTGAAAGCTGGGTAATTTGCTGCGAACGATGGTCTGTTTGAGGTTGGGTGGCTGTTTGAAGGCGAGTAGTGGAGGCGTGGGGATGGCCTTAGCGAGGTGTTCGTCGTCATCGATGACATGTTGAAGGCTGCGGAGAACATGGTGTAGTTTCTCCGCTCCGGGGAAGTACTGGACGACGAAGGGTACTCTGTTGGTTGCGTCCCGTGTTTGTCTTCTGAGGAGGTCTATGCGATTCTTCGCTGTGGCCCGTCGGAACTGTCGATCGACAAGTTGAGCGTCATATCCCGTTCTTACGAGGGCGTCTTTCAGCGTCTGTAGGTGTCCATCGCGTTCCTCCTCATCTGAGCAGATCCTGTGTGTTCGTAGGGCCTGTCCATAGGGGATGGCCTCTTTGACGTGGTTGGGGTGGAAGCTGGAAAAGTGGAGCATCGTGAGGTTGTCCGTGGGCTTGCGGTAGAGTGAGGTGCTGAGGTGCCCGTCTTTGATGGAGATTTGTGTGTCCAAGAAAGAAACCGATTCTGAGGAGTAGTCCATGGTGAGTTTGATGGTGGGATGGAACTTGTTGATGTTATCGTGTAGTCTCTTCAGTGATTCTTCGCTGTGGGTCCATAGGAAGAAAATGTCGTCGATGTATCTGGTGTATAGCGTTGGTTGGAGATCCTGTGCAGTGAAGAAGTCGTGCTCGAACTTGTGCATGAAAATGTTGGCGTATTGGGGTGCGAATTTAGTCCCCACGGCTGTTCCGTGTGTTTGGGTAAAGAACTGGTTATCGAAGGTGAAGACATTGTGATCCAGGATGAAGCGGATGAGTTGTAGGATGGCGTCTGGAGATTGGCTGTTGTTGGTGTTGAGTACTGAGGCTGTTGCAGCGATGCCGTCATCGTGGGGGATACTGGTGTAGAGTGCCGAGACGTCCATCGTGGTGAGAAGTGTTCCTGGTTCAACTGGTCCGTGGGTGCTGAGTTTTTGTAGGAAGTCTGTAGTGTCGTGACAGAAGCTGGGGGTTCCCTGTACGATGGGTTTCAGGATGCCCTCGACGTATCCAGAAAGGTTCTCACACAGGGTTCCGTTGCCTGATACAATAGGACGTCCGGGTGTGTTGGCCACCACTCTTCGGGTCAGCGTTCTCCAAGGCGGCCTTCGAGACACACGACAACGCAAAATCGTCAAGCAGAAGTTGATAGCCAAGTTCCGCACCCATGAGGACGGCCTCAACCGGGATCTTGGGTTCATGTCATGCTACACGTAACCCCACCAGCAAAAAGGGAAAAAAAAAGTTATGTGTTTTAATATTCTCTCTCTCTCTGCCATTTGGGTCTCTTTCTTTCTGTCTGTGTAATTGACACAATGTATATCCAGTGTACTGGGATGTGCTGTTCTCGGTGACTGGCCTGTTTGAACAACAACGACACCTTTTGATTGGTGTGATGCTGTCCCAGCCTAATATAAGATATGCGATTTGAGAACCTTCCACTCATTCACCTGACGAAGGGGATAATCTCCGAAAGCTTGTGATTTTAAAATAAAATTGTTGGACTATAACCTGGTGTTGTAAGATTCCTTACATTTATCCTCAATGATGGCAGAGTCCAGCACGTGAGTGCAAAAGACAAGGCTGAAGCTTTTGCAACCATCTTCAGCCAGAAGTGCCGAGTGGATGATCCATCTCGGCCTCCTCCCAATATCCCCACCATCACAGAAGCCAGTCTTCAGCCAATTTGATTCACTCCACGTGATATCAAGAAACGGCTGAGTGTACTGGATACAACAAAGGCTATGGGCCCTGACAACATCCCAGTTTTGGTGTTGAAGACTTGTGCTCCAGAACTCGCCATGCCTCAAGCCAGACTGTTTCAGTACAGCTACAACACTGGCATCTACTCGACAATGTGGAAAATTGCCCAGGTATGTCCTGTCCACAAAAAGCAGGACAAATCCAATCCGGCCAATTACCGCCCCATTTATCTACTCTCAATCATCAGCAAAGCGATGGAAGTTGTCGTCGACAGTGCTGTCAAGCGGCACTTACTCACCAATGCTCAGTTTGGGTTCCGCCAGGACCACTCGGCTCCAGACCTCATTACAGCCTTGGTCCAAACATGGACAAAAGAGCTGAATTCCAGAGGTGAGGTGAGAATGACTGCCCTTGACATCAAGGCAGCATTTGACCAAGTGCGGCACCAAGGAGCCCTAGTAAAATTGAAGTCAATGGGAATCGGGGAAAACTCTCCAGTGCCTGGAGTCATACCTAGCACAAAGGAAGATGGCAGTGGTTGTTGGAGGCCAATCATCTCAGCCCCAGGACATTACTGCAGGAGTTCCTCAGGGCAGTGTCCTTGGCCCAAACACCTTCAGCTGCTTCATCAATGACCTTCCCTCCATCATAAGGTCAGAAATGGTGATGTTCGCTGATGATTGCACAGTGTGTTCAATTCCGTTCGCAACCCCTCAGATAATGAAGCAGTCTGTGCCCACATGCAGCAAGACCTGGACAACATCCAGGCTTGGGCCGATAAGTGGCAAGTAACATTCGTGCCAGATAAGTGCCAGGCAATGACCATCTCCAACAAGAGAGAGTCTAACCACCTCCCCTTGACAGTCAACGGCATTAGCATCACCAAATCCCCCACCATCAACATCCTTGGGGTCACCATTGTCCAGAAACTTAACTGGACCAGCCATATAAATACTGTGGCTACAAGAGCAGGCCAGAAGCTGGGTATTCTGCGGCGAGTAACTCATCTCCTGACTCCCCAAAGCCTTTCCACCATCTACAAGGCACAAGTCAGAAGTGTGATGGAATACTCTCCACTTGCCTGGATGAGTGCATCTCCAACAACACTCAAGAAGCTCGACACCATCCAGGTCAAAGCAGCCCGCTTGATTGGCACCCCATCCACCACCCTAAACATTCACTCCCTTCACCACCGGTGCACAGTGGCTGCAGTGTGTAGAATCCACAGGATGCACTGCAGCAACTCGCCAAGGCTTCCTCGACAGCACCTCTCAAACCCGCGACCTCTACCACCTAGAAGGACAAGAGCAGCAGGTACATGGGAACAACACCACCTGCACGTTCCCCTCCAAGTCACACACTATCCCGACTTGGAAATATATCGCCGTTCCTTCATCATCGCTGGGTCAAAATCCTGGAACTCCCTTCCTAACAGCACTGTGGGAGAACCTTCACCACACGGACTGCAGTGGTTCAAGAAGGCGGCTCACCACCACCTTCTCAAGTGCAATTAGGGATGGGCAATAAATGCTGGCCTTGTCAGCGATGCCCACATCCCATGAACGAATAAAAAAAGATGTCCTCCTGAAGTCTGTTACTATCCTCCACATTGTTTACCACATTTCCAAGTTTCATGTCATCTGAAAACTTTGAAATTATACCAATTCCAGGTCATTAATATGTATCAAAAAGAGCAATGGTCCTAATACTGACCCCTGGGGGACACTATTGTATACTTTCCTCCAGTCTGAAAAACAACCGTTCACCATTACTCTCTGCTTTCTGCCCCTTAGCCAATTTTGTATCCACGCTGCCACTGTCCCTTTAATCCCATGGGCTTTAATTTTGCTAATAAGTCTATTACGTGGTACTTTATCAAATGCCTTTTGAAAGTCCACATACACAACATCCACCGCAATCTCCACATCAACCCTCTGTAAATGTAAATGGGCAAAACTGTGGCAAATGGATTTCAATGTAGGCAAATGTGAGGTCATCCACTTTGGACCTAAATAGAATAGATCAGAGTACTTTCTAAATGGTGAAAAGTTCGAAACAATGGAGGTCCAAAGAGACTTAGGGGTCCATGTGCTTGGATCATTAAAATGTCATGGACAGGTACAGAAAATAATCAAAAAGGCTAATGGAACGCTGGCCGTTATATCTAGAGGACCAGAATACAAGGGAGGGGGGTAGAAGTTATGCTACAGCTATACAAAGCCCTGGTTAGACCCCGTCTGGAGATACTGCGTTCAGTTCTGGGCACCGCACCTCAGGAAGGATATATTGGCCTTGGAGGGAGTGCAGCGTAGATACCTGGACTCCAAGGGTTAAATTACGAGGAGAGATTACACAAACTAGGGTTGTATTCCCTGGAATTTAGAAGATTAAGGGGTGATTTGATTGAAGTTTTCAAGATATTAAGGGGAACTGATAGGGTAGATAGAGAGAAACTATTTCTGCTGGCCAGAGAGTCTAGGACTAGGGGACACAGCCTGAAAACTAGAGCCAGGACTTTCAGGAGTGAAGTTAGGAAACACTTCTACACTCAAAGGGTGGTCGAAGTTTCGAACTCTCTCCCACAAACGGCAGTTGATGCGAGCTCGATTGTTACTTTTAAATCTGAGATTGATCGATTTTTGTTAACCAAAAGTATTAAGGGATATGGGGCTAAGTTGGATCGCAGATCAGCCATGATCTCATTGAATGGTGGAACAGCCTCGAGGGGCTAAATGGCCTCCTGCTCCTATGTTCCTATGAATGGGCCTGTTCCTGCTCCTATGTGGAGCTCTTTACATTGCATTAAACTCCATCTCCCAAGGTCCTAACCACTCATCGGAAAAGGAGGAGGTCATTCAGTCTCTCGAGCCTGTTCCGCCATTCAATTAGATCATGGCTGATATGTATTCTGACTCCACCTACACGCTTTGGTTCCATAACCCTTAATACCTTCGCCGAATAAAAATCTACCAATCTCAGTTTTGAAATTTTCAATTGACCCCCAACCTCAACAGCTTTTTGGAGGAGACAGTTTCAGATTTCCACTCCCCTTTGTGAGAAGAGCTGGTTCCTTCCATCCCTGAACAGCCTGGCTCTAATTTTAAGGTTATGCCCCCTTGTGGACTCTCCCATTGGAGGAAATAACTTCTCTCTATCTACCTATCAAACCTTTAATCTTAAACATCTCAATCAGATCACCCCTTAATCTTCTATACTTGAGGGAATACAAGCCGAGCCTATGCCACCTGTCCTCGTAATTTAACCCTTTTAGCCCTGGTATCATTCTGGTAAATCTGCACTGCACCCCATCCAAGGCCAGTATATCCTTCCTGAGGTGCGGTGCCCAGAACTGAACGCAGTATCTCCAGATGGGTTCTGAGTGGAGCTCTGTACAGCTGTAACATAACTTCCACCCCTTTGTATTCCAGCCCTCTTGAGATAAAGGCCAACATTCACATATTTTGTCCGACTCATTCTATAATTTCTGGGCTTCCACCTCTGATCCCACGGTCCCATCACAAATTTAATAAGAGCTCCTTCATCCAGAACAGTGAAATCCCCAAACTCTGATGGCAGGTATTAGATTTTGAGGTTATAAATCAGAATTCAATTTCACCGTGATCGTGTCTGCCTTAATCTGATGCGTGTTTTTTCTGCTCTCTTATACCAGGTGCTGCGAGAGACATTTGAACACTTCCTCAGTAAGATATTTCTTTTATCATTCATATTTTTCAATTTTGGATTGTAGAACGTTGGTATTTCAGGTACCCAATGAGAGAATCCAACACTCCCAGGGCAGGTACAACACAGCTTAAATACACAGTAAAGCTCCCTCTACACTGTCCCATCAAACACTCCCAGGGCAGGTACAGCACTGGTTAGATACAGAGTAAAGCTCCCTCTACACTGTCCCATCAGACACTCCCAGGGCAGGTACAGCACTGGTTAGATACAGAGTAAAGCTCCCTCTCCACTGTCCCATCAGACACTCCCAGGACAGGTACAGCACTGGTTAGATACAGAGTAAAGCTCCCTCTACACTGTCCCATCAAACACTCCCAGGGCAGGTACAGCACGGGTTAGATACAGAGTAAAGCTCCCTCTACACTCTCCCATCAAACACTCCCAGGACAGGTACAGCACAGGTTAGATACAGAGTAAAGCTCCCTCTACACTGTCCCATCAAACACTCCCAGGGCAGGTACAGGGTTAGATACAGAGTAACGCTCCCTCTACACTGTCTCATCAAACACTCCCAGGGCAGGTACAACACTGGTTAGATACAGAGTAAAGCTCCCGCTACACTATCCCACGAAACACACCCAGAGCAGGTACAGCACGGGTTAGATACAGAGTAAAGCTCCCTCTACACTGTCCCATCAAACACTCCCGGGACAGGTACAGGGTTAGATACAGAGTAAAGCTCCCTCTACACTGTCCCATCAAACACTCCCAGGGCAGGTACAGCACGGGTTAGATACAGAGTAAAGCTCCCTCTACACTCTCCCATCAAACACTCCCAGGACAGGTACAGCACAGGTTAGATACAGAGTAAAGCTCCCTCTACACTGTCCCATCAAACACTCCCAGGGCAGGTACAGGGTTAGATACAGAGTAACGCTCCCTCTACACTGTCTCATCAAACACTCCCAGGGCAGGTACAACACTGGTTAGATACAGAGTAAAGCTCCCGCTACACTATCCCACGAAACACACCCAGAGCAGGTACAGCACGGGTTAGATACAGAGTAAAGCTCCCTCTACACTGTCCCATCAAACACTCCCGGGACAGGTACAGGGTTAGATACAGAGTAAAGCTCCCTCTACACTGTCCCATCAAACACCCCCAGGGCAGGTACAGCACGGGTTAGATACAGAGTGAAGCTCCCTCTACACTGTCCCATCAAACACTCCCAGGGCAGGTACAGGGTTAGATACAGAGTAAAGCTCCCTCTACACTGTCCCATCAAACACTCCCAGGGCAGGTACAACACTGGTTAGATACAGAGTAAAGCTCCCTCTACACTATCCCACGAAACACACCCAGGGCAGGTACAGCACGGGTTAGATACAGAGTGAAGCTCCCTCTACACTGTCCCGTCACACACTCCCAGGGCAGGTACAGCACGGGTTAGATACAGAGTAAAGCTCCCTCTACACTGTCTCGTCACACACTCCCAGGGCAGGTACAGCACGGGTTAGATACAGAGTAAAGCTCCCTCTACACTGTCCCATCAAACACTCCCAGGGCAGGTACAGCATGGGTTAGATACAGAGTAAAGCTCCCTCTACACTGTCCCATCACACAGTCCCAGGGCTGACCCTGCAGCATTGGTCAGTTTCAGGATGAAGTAACGAGGTTTAATTAAAAACGTACGATTGAATCATTTGATAACAGTGTGGGAAAAAATTTAGTTCTGCAAAGGAAAACATCTGGGCACACATCATCCTGTTTAATTGGTACGAATGATACAGAAACAAGAGACAGACTTACAATTAAAGGTTTCACTTGGTAGAGTAGCAAGGATGTGCAGCAAGAGCGAAACTATCGATAAGCTAACAAAGCAAGGGAGGTATACCGATCTGGATAGCCCACCGGAAAAAGAGCTTAAGTCAGGAAATCTAAAGTTATGGATAAGGGCCAAATCAATTAAATTCTCCTTATTTTACCTTTTATATAGTTATGCAATGTCGAATTGTGTGGATTGTCGCCTAGAGGGAGAACGTATAAAAACTGGCAGTTTGTAATGTATGTTTGGATTTGAAAAGGCCTAAGAACATAGAAACATAGAAAGTAGGAGCAGGAGTAGGCCATTCAGCCCTTCGAGCCTGCTCCACCATTCAATATGATCATGGCTGATCCTCTATCTCATTACCATATTCCCGCTCTCTCCCCATACCCCTTGATGCCTTTTGTGTCTAGAAATCTATCTAGAAATCTAATTCAGAACTGTAACACATTTCAATTCCCAACCAAACCAGCAAGTACTGGCTTTTAAGTGTATGTTTAAGTACTGTGTGCAACAACAACGGCAACTTGCATTTATATAGCACCTTTTACGTAGTAAAACGTCCCTAAGGCGCTTCAAAGGAGCGTAAATCAGACAATGTTTGACATCGAGTCACAGGAGATATTAGACAGGTGACCAAAAGCTTGGTCACAGAGGGAGGTTTTACGGAGCATCTTAAAGGAGGAGAGAGAGGCAGAGAGGTTGAGGGAGGGAATTCCAGAGCTTGGGGCCTAGGTAGCTGAAGGCACGGCCGCCTATGGTAGAACGATTCAAATCGGGGATGCGCAAGAGGCCAGAATTGGAGATTCTCGGAGGGTTGTAGGGCTGGAGGAGGTTGCAGAGATAGGGCGGGGCGAGGGCCATGGAGGGATTTGAAAACAAGGATCAGAATTTTAAAATGGAGGTGTTGCCGGACCAGGAGCCAATGTAGGTCAGCGAGCACGGGGTGATGGGTGAACAGGATTTGGTGCAAGTTAGGGTACGGGCAGCAGAGTCTTTGGATGAGCTGAAGTTAATAAATCTGTGGCAGCTGACCTCAACGTTTAAGAACCTTACTGATTGAGGAGCAAATCGTAAATAAGAACCGATCTTCTAACAATTACTCGGTCATTCGCAGGACAAAGCATTCTGTGCTTGCCGGAGGATCCCTTCTTCATCAAGTACCTGGAAGACCACGGGGAGGCCCATAGCCAGCTCCGGGCAGAGCTCCTGAAATCTGACTGCCATTTGGGGATCTGCAGCGGCTCGGGGCAAGTCTACCTCCTCCCAACCTCGACCAAGAGCTTCGGCAGCTGGAAGGCTAGGGCGGAGCAGGCATTTGGCGCGTTGCGGGCCAAGTACCGGGTCAGCCAGGAGGAGGAGGGCCCCTGGCTGCGGGAGGTAGTGCCGGACTCAGTGGCGCTTTACCGCTGGCGGGGGGGGAGGGGCCAGGTGGCGGTGGGGCCGGCCCACCAGGTGGAGAGGGCGGCCAGGGAGATGGCGACCCTGGCTCTGGATCGGAGGGCGACGCGGAGGACCCGGGAGCTGCCAAGTCTGGCCAAGTACCTGGTGGTGCGGGGGCTCTTCGAGGAACAGGTGAGGGAGGCGTGCTCTGGCGTGCGGGTGGAGCTCGACCCGTCCCGCCCTGCTCTCACCCTGAGCGGGCCCCACCGGGAGGTCTGCCAGGCCGAGGAGGCACTGCACTGCTGCACGGACCGGCTGCTGGCCCGGCCCCTCGTCCACCTCTCGCAGCCTGAGTCTGCCTTCCTCGGCACCCTGGACCCCCAGGGGTTTGCCCTACAACACTTCTTTGCGCGCGGGGTGGCTGTAGCCCTGGAGACGGGCGGGAGGGCTGGCGCCAGCGTCGTCACCCTCCACGGTCTCCATGGCGACCAGCTGTCCGAGGCCGAGTCCATCCTCTGCCGCCTGGTCAGCCTGGAGGCCCTGGAGGTGCCCGGCTCGACCAGGCGCCACCTGACGGAGGCGGAGTGGGGGGGGATGGTGGCCTCCCACCGGGCGCCGGGCAGAGTCAGCGTGGAGACCGCCTCCCACGGCGGAGTGACCCGCCTGACACTGGCCGGCTTCAGGGAGGAGGTCCAGGAGGCTGCCCGCTCCATCGGGCGCTTCTTGGCAGAGCACGCCCAAGCGGAGGAGACGCTGCCCCTCCCCCGGCCTGAGCTGGCCCGCTCTTTCGACCGATTTCTGGAGGTCATGGGCCTGAGAGATTTGGGGAGATACATCGAGGTCCTCCATCAGTGGCCAACTCCGGTGGTCGCCTTGAGAGGCCGGAGGAAGGAGGTGGACAAGGCCAAAGAGGCCCTGGTGGCCAGGCTGAACTCCCTGGTCTCCCAAACCTTCCTCTTAAGGGAGCCTGGGGGGGCTGAGTACATGGGGAGCGGCCAAGGGCAAGAGCAGGTCGAGGTGGTGGGCAGAGCTTGCGAGTGCCTGATAGTCCGGTGGGAGGAGGAGGAGGAGAGGATGGGCCATGCCCGCGCCATGATGGAAGTCCGCTGCCACTTCCTGCTGCCCGGCGGAGTCCAGCTGCTGGTGGTCAAGGGCGACGTCACCGCGCAGGATGTGGACATGATTGTCGACGTGGCTGACAGGTGGTTGGAGAACGACGGCAGCGATTTTGTCAGGACGCATGGGAAGATGGAGACCGCTGCCGTGCCCGAGTGGAGCTGGGGAGAGAGCGGCCGTGTCGCCGAGGGGCTGAAGAGCGCCGTGGCCTCGTCTCTGGAGCAGGCGGAGAGTCGGGGGGCCCGGTCCATCGCCCTGATCTGCCCGGGCCTCCGCCGCAGAGTTCCCGTTGCGCTGGCAGCGGGCTGCGTCATCTCGGCCGTGCGGGCCTTCTGCCAGGAGCTTGGGCTGGGCCCCCGGGCTTCGCTGAGCCGCATCCTCCTGGTGGATGCTCGGGAGCCGGTGGTGCGTGCCTTCCAAAGAGCCAGCTCCGAGGCCTGGATCATCGACGCCGGCCTCAGCCCGCCACCCATGGAGACGGAGATAGCAATGGGCTGCATCGAAGACGAGATGGTAATTGTACTGAATCTATTGGAGCGGAATTCGTCTCGGGTGGTGGCGCAAAATGGGTGGTGGGTCAGAACAGGCGTGGCTTTTACACACCGCCTGATTTTCATTGCCATCGAAGTCAATCGACAAACGAAAATCGGGCGGTGCATAATAATCGGGCGGACGAGCTGCTATCGCCCAAACCTCATGATTGGGGATGAGTCCTGCAGTCTGGAGAGAGTGAGGGTGGGGGTGGTGGGTCCTGCGGTCAGGAAGGTGTGAGAGAGGAGTCTCAGGGTTGTAGTGAGAGGGGAGTCTGGGGCTCAGGGAAATTCCTGTGATCGGGAAAGAGTGGGACAGGTGTCCCGGAGTGTGGGAGGACTGGAGAAGGGATCCTGAACTGTGGGAGAGGGGTCCTGGATAGGGTGGGTGTTGGAGAATGGAGAAGTATTTGGATGGCTCATACCAAAGGGTGAAAGGCCAGTGTCTGACCCACTGCCCCACCAAGACTCCCCCATCAGAGAGAGAGGAGACCTTCATCCCCTCTGTCTAGGGCTGGATTTGACCCCAGGTCCCAGGGGGTGAAAGGACAGTGTCTAGCTCATGGCTTGTATGATAATCCCAGTTTCCCACCGGGAGTTGGGGAGCTCCGAGTCTATGCTGCTGGTTCTGTCAGGTCTGCTGACATTCTCCGGACCCCTTCCTGACGCTGTTCCGCTTTGACCCTTCCCCCCTGCAGACCGACGTGGTGGTGAGCCCCGTGACCTCCGACCTCAACCTGGAGTCCTCCGCCATCTCCGCAGCCATTCTGCGGAGGGCCAAGGAAGATTCTGGAACAACTCTCGCAGCCCCGGCCCGTTCCCTGAGGCCAGGAGAAGTGGTACAGATGCAAACCTCCCGTTGCAGGACCTTGAATTTTGCTTTTGTCTACTACATTTACTGCATCAACTGGAGTGACCAAGGGCATGCGGAGCAGGTAACGGTCTCTGTCGCTAAATGTAAACCTTTGCGAAATGGTTGCAACGTCGCAAGTGTCTTAAAGCATGGTCTGTGTATGGTCGATGTTGTGGCATGCCGTGGCTGCAATGCCAGCATTCTCATCCCTGAGTCAGAAGATGGTGAGTTCAAGTCCCCACTCCAGAGGCTTGAGCACGTAATCCAAGCTGACACGCCCGGTGCCAGTACTGAGGGAGCGCTGCACTGTCGGAGGTGGTGTCTTTCGGATGAGACGTTGTAACACAGTGTTACACGGGGAGTACGACAACACAGTTTTACACGGTGTGAGATACCACTTTGTTACACGGGGAGTGCGACAACACCGTGTTACACGGGGAGTGCGACAACACCGTGTTACACGGGGAGTGCGACCACGCAGCGTTACACGGGGAGTGCGACCACGCTGCGTTACACGGGGATAGCGACCACGCGGCGTTACACGGGGAGTGCGACCACGCAGCGTTACACGGGGATAGCGACCACGCAGCGTTACACGGGGAGTGCGACAACACCGTGTTACACGGGGAGTGCGACAACACCGTGTTACACGGGGAGTGCGACCACGCAGCGTTACACGGGTAGTGCGACAACACCGTGTTAGACGGGGAGGGAGACAACGTAGCGTTACACGGGGAGCGCGACAACACAGCGTTACACGGGGAGTGCGACCACGCAGCGTTACACGGGGAGTGCGACCACGCAGCGTGACACGGGGAGTGCGACCACGCAGCGTGACACGGGGAGTGCGACCACGCAGCGTGACACGGGGAGTGCGACCACGCAGCGTGACACGGGGAGTGCGACCACGCAGCGTGACACGGGGAGTGCGACCACGCAGCGTGACACGGGGAGTGCGACCACGCAGCGTTACACGGGGTGTGCGACAACACCGTGTTAGACGGGGAGCGAGACAACGCAGCGTTGCACAGGGAGCGCAACAACACCATGTTAGACGGGGAGTGAGACAACACAGCGTTACACGGGGAGTGCGACCACGCAGTGTTACACGGGGAGTGCGACCACGCAGCGTTACACGGGGAGTGCGACCACGCAGCGTTACACGGGGAGTGCGACCACGCAGCGTTACACGGGGAGTGTGACAACACAGCGTTACACGGGGAGTGCGACAACACCGTGTTACACGGGGAGTGCGACCACGCAGCGTTACACGGGGAGTGTGACAACGCAGCGTTACACGGGGAGTGCAACAACACCGTGTTAGATGGGGAGTGAGACAACGCAACGTTACACGGGGAGTGCGACCACGCAGTGTTACACGGGGAGTGCGACCACGCAGCGTTACACGGGGATTGCGATAACACCGTGTTAGATGGGAGTGAGACAACACAGCATTACACGGGGAGTGCGACCACGCAGCGTTACACGGGGAGTGTGACAACACAGCGTTACACGGGGAGTGCACCAACACCGTGTTAGATGGGGAGTGAGACAATGCAGCGTTACACGGGGAGTGCGACCACGCAGCGTTACACGGGGAGTGTGACAACACAGCGTTACACGGGGAATGCGACAACACCGTGTTAGATGGGGAGTGAGACAAGGCAGCCTTACACGGGGAGCGCGATAACACAGCGTTACACGGGGAGCGCGACAACACAGCGTTACACGGGGAGCGCGACAACACAGCGTTACACGGGGAGTGCGACAACACCATGTTAGATGGGGAGTGAGACAACGCAGCATTACACGGGGAGTGTGACAACAGTTTTACGTAGGGAGTGCAACAATACAGTGTTGCACAGTGAGTGCGACAATGCAGTGTTACAGGGAGCGCGACAACGCAGCCTTACACGGGGAGTGCGACAATACAGTGTTACACAGAGAGTGTGACAATGCAGTGTTACACGGGGAGCGCGATAGCACAGTGTTACATGGGGAGTGCAACAAGTTTTACACGGGGAGTGTAACAAACGGTGTTACACGGGGAGTGCGATAACGCAGTGTTACACGGGGAGTGCGAGAATTCAATGTTACACGCGGAGAGTGACAACACAGTGTTACACTATTTAATGTCCCCGCCCCTGCTATATTTCGCCCTTAGGAAAGACCATTTTTCTCCCCATGCCCCACTGTCTCGCAGATCGTTTAACCCAGACCCGCTTTTCATTCCAGCTCCTTCGCTCGAATGTGAGGAAGTGCCTGGAAACCTGCCACGACTCCGACCTCGCCTTCATCACATTCCCTCTGCTGGGAACCGGGGCGCTCGGCTTCCCACGGACTGTCGCCATCAGGGCGCTGCTCGAGGAGATCTTCAGGTTCGCGCACGATCGCCGGGTCACCTCGGTGAAGGTGGTTCGGGTCCTGGTGCATCCAGACGACAGCTCCTCTCTACCAGTAGGTGAACTGTTAGTCTTCCCCACTCCTCCGCTAGACTCGGCCTTTAGTCTGTCACTGTGGTTTTATTTTACTTAACGCTGCCTTTTCAAGAATTCGCTTTCGTGCGGATATTTTTTGATGGGACTGGTTTCAAGCTACTTGTGGGACAAATACTTTCTCACATCACAGCCCTCTTGCCGCAGCTCTTTTGCCACTGTTCTCTTGCCATGGCTGCCATGCCACTCTACTCTTGCCACTTTTCTCTTGACATGGTTCTCTTGGCACAACTCTCTTGCTGCTCTTCTCTTGTGCTGCTGCAGTCTTTCCCTGGGACTCGTGCAGGCTTTAGGGGCCACAGTAATTCAACAATTTGTCAATTCACTGTACACTTACAGATACTCCAGAAGACCATGCAGAAACTTCAGGACCCAGTGATGGGACTATCACAAGGTAACTAAAGCAATTACTGTTTACAGATCAAAGAGTTTGTGAGGAAACTCGCCAAATCCTTCAAGTGCAGACCGTTGTGTCTGTGTGTGTGTGTATTGTTGTGCCTATGCAGGCGTCATATATTAAAAACGGTGAGTGGAACTAGGCCCATAGTTGGTGCTTGACGGTAACCTTATGTGACCCTTTAAGTGCAAAGGGCTTCATCTAACGTTACGTGACATCTCACATTTACTAAGCCTGGCAGCTATAAGGTGCATTCATTGCTACACTTCCCTGGGTCTGTAGATGATGGAGAACTTCCAACAATTGGACCTGGAAACCCTCCCCACCTTAAAAAAAACCCCAGCAATTCTGCTATTTAATGCCCACCCGTAGACCAGGTCCCCACCCACACCTTATGCACGTGAATCAGTGCTGTGGGATGGAAAGTGAGCCTCCACTGGCACTCTAACCTGCCACTGGCTGGGCTGATAACGCTTGTCAGTTGTTACAAGGAGCCAGCATGGGTCAGCGAGCACAGTGGGGCGATGGGTGAGCGGGACTTGGCGTGGGTTAAGATACGGGCGGAAGAGTTTCGGATGAGCTCAAGTTTATGGGAGATGGAAGGTAGGAGAGCATCGGTATAGTGGAGGTAAGAACGGCATGGATGAGGGTTCCAGCAGAAGATGGGCTGAGGCAGGGGGTGGAGATGGGCGATGTTACGCAGGTGGAAGTAGGCGGTCTTGGTGATGGAGATGATATGGAGGTCAGAAGCTCAGCTTGGGGCTGAACAGGACACCGAGACTGTGAACACTCTGGTTCTCAGAGAAGATTTCCCCGCCCCTGTACTGTCACACGGCCTAGTCTAATAAACAGGTTTTCCATATTGTCCCCACAGTGTCCAAGCGTATCAGCAAAATCCTGCAGAGCGACCAAAGGGAGAAGCAGGCCCCCAATTTCACCGAGGTAACTGAGTTTCCCCAGGACCTCAGGCCTGTGGTGCTTGAGATCATCGGCAAAACCAGCCAGCACGTTCAGGCCGCCTTCCGGAGATTGGAGAGGTTATTCACCGACAATTTCTCGGCCGAGGTCATCCGAGACAAGGGGATCGGGGATTTGACCTGTGCCGAGGTCAGCCTTGTCCAGCGACTATCCCGCAAGAGCCTGGTCCACGTCGGCATCAAGCGGGGGTCCGAGAATCAGATCGCACTGCGGGGGCCGACCGAAGGGGTCCGGGTGGTTTCCAGCCTCGTCCAGAAGCTGTTGACGTCGCGCCTAGAGAGTTCTCTGGTCGGCAGACTGCACAATCTCATGGCCTCAGTCGTCCAGTGGCATCTGGCAGAGTACGGCAGCTTTGTTCCGTTTGATAAGGAGTCCAACTACAGGATCGAAGAGGACTACAGCGCCAAGCGGGCAAACACCGTGGTAAGCGTCAGGGGACGCCGGTACCAGCTGCACCTGGACCGGAAGGAAGGAGAGGAACTGGACACTAGGCGCAGAGTCAGGTTGAAGAGATTTGAGCTGTTTACTGGTGAGTAGAGGGGAACTCCCTGTCACAAATATTTAGGGGTGGGGGTTTGGAGGGGAGATCCCTTCATTTGCCGAGCCGTATTACTGGTGTCAGTCGTGGCTCAGTGGGTAGCACTCTCGCCTCTGAGTCAGAAGGTCATGGGTTCAAGTCCTACTCCTCAGCACATAATCCAGGCCCGACGCTCCCCGGTTGCCAGTACTGAGGGAGCGCTGCACTGTTGGAGGTGCCGTCTTTCGGGATGAGACATTAAACCGAGGCCCAGTCTGCCCACTCCGGCGGATGTAAAAGATCCCACGGGTGCTATTTCGAAGAAAAGCAGGGGAGTTCTCTCCAGTTTCCTGGGCCAATATTTATCCCTCAACCAACATCATTAAAAAAAATCAGATGATTTGGCCATTACCTCATTACTGTTTGTGGGATCTTGCTGTGTGGAAATTGGCTGCTGCGTTTCGTACATTAAATTAATGACGAGACTTCACAAGTACTTCATTGGCTGAAAAGCACTTTGGGACGAGCTGAGGCCCTGAACGGCGCTGCACAGATCCAATTCCTTCCTTCCCTTCCCCCCCAACCACAGGGCCTCGGTTTAACATCTCAACAACAACAAGTCGCATTTATATGGTGCCTTCAACTTAGTAAAAGCGTCCTAATGGCTGAAAGACGGCACCTCCGACAGTGCAGCAGTCCCTCGGTACTGGCACTGTGAGTGTTGGCCCCAGATTACAGGCTTAAGTGCCTGGATGTATTCTCTCGAGTATAGATGATTAAGGGGTGATCTTATTGAGGTGTTTAAGATAATTAAAGGATTTGATAGGGTACATGGAGAGAAACTATTTCCTCTGGTGGGGGAGTCCAGCAGAAAGGGGGCATAACCTTAAAATTAGAGCCAGGGCCGTTCAGGTGTAACGTCAGAATATACTTCTTCACACAAAGGGGAGTGGAAACCTGGAACTCTCTCCCTCAAAAAGCTGTTGAGGCTGGGGGTCAATTGAAAATTTCAAAACTGAGATTGATAGATTTTGGGTAAGGGTATTAAGGGATCCAGAACCAAGGCGGGTAGATAGAATTAAGATGCAGAGCAGCCATGATCTAAATGAATAATGGAACGGGCTCAAGGGGCTGAATGGCCTCCTGTTCCAAGGTTCGAACCTCCGACCTTCTGACTCAGAGGCAACATATCTTCCCAGGAGCATCCAGGCCCAAATGGAGCCTTGAATCCTGGGCATAAACCTGACCCACACTGTGGATGGGCTGGGACTGAAACCAGTCCCATGCCTCTCGTAGGGCTGTGCCCGCTTCCTTCTTTCCCTTGTCTTGCGTTGTTCAATATCTCTCTTTTTTTTGACACACAGATAACAACCTCCCTCTGTACTGGGACGATATGAATGGAATTATCTTCCTCACTGTGGAACTGCAGCAAAACTCTCCGGAATATGGAACAGTTTCATCACAGTTCCAGAGAACCATCTCGAACTCCACAATAGTCAAGGTAAGTTAAACCCACTGGGAGTGAACGGCACACGATTTCACTTCAGGGGTTTGTCGGTCTGAAGCCAGTAGAGATTGAGAATTCCTCACACGAGTGTCAGCCTTGGCTCAGTGGGTGGCACTGTCTGAGTCAGAAGGATGTGGGATCAAGCCCCCACTCCGGAGATTGAGACAAAATCCAGGCTGACACTCCCGGTGCCAGTACTGCAGGAGCGCTGCACTGTCGAAGGTGCCACCTTTTCGATGAGATGTTAAACCAAGGCCCCCGTTTGTCCACTCAGGTGGATATTCATGAGCAGGGGAGTTCACCCCGCTGTCCTGGAGCCAGTATTTATTCTTCGACCAACATTAGTAAAATACATTAACTGGTCGTGTGTACTTAATGATTCCCTTTCTCTCAACAAAGGGAATGTGCAATTAATAATTTTCTCTCTCTCTCCATCATGTGTAATTAATAATTTTCTCTCTCTCCATCATGTGTAATTAATGATTCCTCCCTCTCTCTATAATGTGTAATTAATGATTCCCTCTCTCTCTATAATGTGTAATTAATGATTCCCCTCTCTCTCAACAATATGTAATTAATGATTCCCTCTCTCTATAATGTGTAATTAATGATTCCCCTCTCTCTATAATGTGTAATTAATGATTCCCCTCTCGCTATAATGTGTAATTAATGATTCCCCTCTCTCTATAATGTGTAATTAATGATTCCCCTCTCTCTATAATGTGTAATTAATGATTCCTCTCTCTCTATAATGTGTAATTAATGATTCCCTCTCTCTCTCTATAATGTGTAATTAATGATTCCCTCTCTCTCTATAATGTGTAATTAATGATTCCCCCTCTATAATGTGTAATTAATGATTCCCCTCTCTCTATAATGTGTAATTAATGATTCCCCTCTCTCTATAATGAGTAATTAATAATTGCCCCTCTCTCTATAATGTGTAATTAATGACTTCCTCTCTCTATAATGTGTAATTAATGATTTCCCCCTCTCTCTATAGTGTGTAATTAATGATTCCCCCGCTCTCTATAATGTATAATTAATGATTCCCCCTCTCTCTATAATGTCTAATTAATGATTCTCCTCTCTCTATAATGTGTAATTAATGATTTCCCCCTCTCTCTATAATGTGTAATTAATGATTCCCCTCTCTCTATAATGTGTAATTAATGATTCCCCTCTCTCTATAATGTGTAATTGATGATTCCCTCTCTCTCTATAATGTGTAATTAATGATTCCCCTCTCTCTCAATAATATGTAATTAATGATTCCCTCTCTCTATAATGTGTAATTAATGATTCCCTCTCGCTATAATATGTAATTAATGATTCCCCTCTCTCTATAATGTGTAATTAATGATTCCCCTCTCTCTATAATGTGTAATTAATGATTCCTCTCTCTCTATAATGTGTAATTAATGATTCCCTCTCTCTCTCTATAATGTGTAATTAATGATTCCCTCTCTCTCTATAATGTGTAATTAATGATTCCCCCTCTATAATGTGTAATTAATGATTCCCTCTCTCTATAATGTGTAATTAATGATTCCCTCTCTCTATAATGTGTAATTAATGATCCCCCTCTCTCTATAATGTGTAATTAATGATTCCCTCTCTCTCTATAATGTGTAATTAATGATTCCCCTCTCTCTCAATAATATGTAATTAATGATTCCCTCTCTCTATAATGTGTAATTAATGATTCCCTCTCGCTATAATATGTAATTAATGATTCCCCTCTCTCTATAATGTGTAATTAATGATTCCCCTCTCTCTATAATGTGTAATTAATGATTCCTCTCTCTCTATAATGTGTAATTAATGATTCCCTCTCTCTCTCTATAATGTGTAATTAATGATTCCCTCTCTCTCTATAATGTGTAATTAATGATTCCCCCTCTATAATGTGTAATTAATGATTCCCTCTCTCTATAATGTGTAATTAATGATTCCCTCTCTCTATAATGTGTAATTAATGATCCCCCTCTCTCTCTAATGTGTAATTAATGATTCCCTCTCTCTATAATGTGTAATTAATGATTCCCCCTCTCTCTATAATGTGTAATTAATGATTCCCCCTCTCTCTATAATGTGTAATTAATGATTCCCTCTCTCTCTCTATAATGTGTAATTAATGATTCCTCTCTCTCTCTCTATAATGTGTAATTAATGATTCCCCTCTCCCTATAATGTGTAATTAATGATTCCCTCTCTCTCTATAATGTGTAATTAATGATTCCCTCTCTCTCTCTGTAATGTGTAATTAATGATTCCCCCTCTATAATGTGTAATTAATGATTCCCTCTCTCTCTCTATAATGTGTAATTAATGATTCCCCTCTCTCTATAATGTGTAATTAATGATTCCCCCTGTCTCTATAATGTTTAATTAATGATTCCCCTCTCTCTATAATGTGTAATTAATGATTCCCTCTCTCTATAATGTGTAATTAATGATTCCCTCTCTCTATAATGTGTAATTAATGATTCCCCTCTCTCTATAATGTGTAATTAATGATTCCCCTCTCTCTATAATGTGTAATTAATGATTCCCTCTCTCTATAATGTGTAATTAATGATTCCCCTCTCTCTGTAATGTGTAATTAATGATTCTCTCACCTTGATAAATGGAGAGACTTTTTGATCATATTTTTGCCATGTACAATCATTGAGAGATTTCTCCTGCCTGGAACACAGATTGTCAGAATTCAGAACATTTACCTCAGGTTAGCGTTCGAGACGAAGAAGAGAGCAATCGAAGCAAAGAATGGGCTGGGGGAATCGAATGAAAAACTGCTCTTCCACGGGACCAAGGCCGAGAACTGTGATTCCATCAACAAACGCGGATTCAACAGAAGCTTTGCTGGGCAAAATGGTGAGCGCAACCGGGAAAAGGGACTCGGGAAATATAGCTGGCACTTCTTCGCCCAAAGAGGGGTGAAAATCTGGAACTCTCTCTCCCCGAAAAGCTGTTGAGGCTGTGGGTCAATTGAAAGTTTTAAATCTGAGATTGATAGTTTTTTGTTAGGCGAGGGTATTAAGGGTTACCGAACCAAGGCGGGTAAATGGATCAGCCATGATCTAATTGAATGGCGGTACAGCCTACTCTTGTTCCTATGGCTCCTCCTCAGCTCGTCCCAAATGACATCCTGACCATGGTGAACTGTCCCTCCTCATCTTTCTTGATCTGTCTGAAGCCTTTGACACAGTTGACCATACCATCCTCCTCCAACGTCTCTGCTCCGTCGACCAGCTGGGTGGGACTGCCTTCGCCCGGTTCCATTCTTACCGATCCAGTCGTAGCCAGAAAATCTCCTCCAATGGCTTCTTTTCCAGCCCCCGCACTGTTACCTCTGGAGCCCCCCCAAGGATCTATCCTTGGCCGCCTCCTATTTCTCATCTACATGCTGCCCCTTGGGGATATCATCCAAAGACATGACGTCAAGTTCCACATGTACACTGACGATACCCAGCTCTACCTCACCACCACCTCCCTCAACCCCTCCACTGCCTCTGTGTGGTCTGACTGCTCGTCCGATATCCAGTCCTCGTTGAGCCACAACTTCCTCCAACTAAATATTGGGAAGACCGAAGCCATTGTCTTTGGTCCCTGCCACAAAGTCTGTTCCCTAGACACAGATTCTATCTCCCTCCCTGGCTACTGTCGGGAGGGCCCTGGAATCCATCCTCTGATCTGTCCGTGAGTTACCGATAAATACACTTCTAGAGCGACTAATACAGTGTCAGCTATGGCCTAATGGGTATCGCTCTCTTGCCTCTGAGTCAGAAGGTCGTGGGTTCAAGCCCCACTCCAGAGACTCAAGCACATAATCCAAGGCTGACACGCCCCCAGTGCCAGTACTGAGGGAGTGCTGCACTGTCGGAGGTACCGTCTTTCGGATCACTAAAACAGATTATCTGGTCATTATCATATTGCTGTTTGTGGGATCTTGCTGTGCCCAAATTGGCCGCGACGTTTCCTACATTACAACAGTGACTAAACTTCAAAAAAGTACTTCATTGGCTGCAAATCACTTTGGGACGTCCTGAGGTCGTGAAAGGCTATCTGTCTGTCCGTCTTTTTCTTCCTTTCTTTCTTACTCTCTTTCTTTCTCTTTCTCTTTCTTCCTAATGTCACTGTACCCCTGTATTAAGCGACAGTCGCGGAAGAAGGTTTCCTTGCCCCGCGGCGGTCTCACCGCCCCTCCTGATAAGTAGCCTTGGGGAAGGGAATGCCGGTGGGCGGGGAGGTATGTGGGGATTTAAAACAGACGGAGATGAGACTAACCTCCAGTTCATTTCCCTTTCAGGTACGTCATTTGGTCAAGGGGTATATTTTGCTGTGAAGGCGAGCCAGTCGTCCAGTTACTCCCCGCTCGACGGAAACAATCAGAGGCACATGTACCTATCCCGCGTGCTGACTGGGAGGTGCGTCCAGGGGAGCACGGAATTCAAATCTCCGCCCACCGTGCCCCGCTCGAATGATCTGTACGACAGTACGGTGGACTCTCCAGTTCGGCCGAAGATATTCGTGGTCTTCCACGACAACCAGGCCTACGCCGAGTACCTTATCACCTTCCGCTGAGGTCCCGGTAGGGGGTCGGGGGTCAGGGATGAGTGCCTCCCATTCCACCCATGGCGAGAAACAGGTTGCCGTCATAGTTGGATGTTAGCCGTCGTGTTGGGGGGGGTGTGGTGGCGGAATGGAGGGGCGAGAACTGGGGAGGAAGTGGAGCACACCCTAGTGAGATGGAGAGAATGGGGAGCCCACCCCAGAGAGCTTCCCCTCGTGACAGGCAGAAAGGGGTGCCGACACTAGTGAGCTATGGAGGAATGGAGCCCACCCTAGTGACAGGGGCAGATAAAGGAGAGCAAAGCCAAGTGAGAGGGATAGAAAGGGGAGCCCACCATAATAATAGGGAGAAAGTGGAGCCCACCATGGTGAGAGGGTGAGAAAGTGGAGCCCACCCTTGTGAGAGGGTAGAGAAAATGGAGCTGACACTGGTGAGAGGGAGAGAAAGGGAGTGGAACCCTAGTGAGAGGGAGAGAAATGGGAGCCCACTGTAATGAGAGGGAGAGAAAGGGGAGCCCACCCTAGTGAGAGGGGGAGAAAGGGGAGCCCCCCTAGTGAGAGGGAGACAAAGGGGAGCCCACACTAGTGAGAGGCAGAGAAAGTTGGGCCCACCCTAGTGAGAGGGGGAGAATGGGGAGCCCAAAGTATTGAGAGGGAGGGAAAGTGCAGCCCACCCGTGATCTGGGGAGAACAGGCTACACACCCTAACGAGAGGGGGAGAAAGGGGAGCCCACCCCAGTGAGAGGGAAAGGGAAGCCCAGCTCAGTGAGAGGAAGGTAAATGGGAGCCGAGACTAGTGAGGGGGAGAGAAAGGGGAGCCCACCCTAGTGATAGGGAGAGAAACGGGAGCCTACCATAGTGAGAGGAAGGGAAAGGAGAACCCACCGTAGTGAGAGGGAGAGAATGGGGAGCCCCCCGAGTGAGGGAGAGAAAGGGGAGCCCACCCTAGTGAGAGGGAGCGAAAGGGAAGCCTACCCTAGTGAGAGGAAGGGAAAGCAGAGCCCACCGTAGTGAGAGGGAGAGAATGGGGAGCCCACCACAGTGAGAGGGAAAGAATGGGGAGCCCACCCTAGTGAGAGGGAGAGAATGGGGAACCCACCCTAATGAGGCGGAGAAAGAGGAGCTGACCATAGTGATTGGGGGAGACAAAATGGAGCCCACTTTAGTGAGGGGGGAGAAAGGGGAGCCCACCCGAGTGAGAGGGGGAGAAAGGGGAACCCACCTTAGTGAAAAGGGGAGAGAAACGGTGCTGACACTGGTGAGAGGGAGAGAAAGGGAATTGAACCCTAGTGAGATGGAGAGAAAAGGGAGCCCACCCTCGTGGGAGGGAGAGAAATAGGAGCTTCCCCTCGTGACAGGGAGAAAGTGGTGCCGACCCTAGTGAGCTATGGAGGAAGGGAGCCCACCCTAGTGAGAGGGGCAGATAAAGGAGAGCAACGTCAAGTGAGAGGGAGAGAAAGGGGAGCGCACCCTAATGATGCGGAGAGAAAGTGGAGCCCACCCGAGTGAGAGGGGGAGAAGGTGGAGCCCACCCTAGTGAGAGGGGCAGAAAGTGTAGCCCACTCTGGTGAGAGGGGGAGAAAGGGGAGCCCACCCTAGTGAGAGGGGGAGAGAAAACATTGCTGACACTAGTGAGAGGGAGAGAAAGGGAACTGAACCCTAGTGAGAGGGAGAGAATAGGGAGCCCACCCTAATGAGAGGGAGAGAATGGGGAGCCCACCCTAATGAGAGGGAGAGAATGGGGAGCCCACCCTAATGATGCAGAGAGAAAGTGGAGCCCACCCGAGTGAGAGGGGGAGAAAGTGGAGTCCACCCTAGTGAGAGGGGCAGAAAGTGGAGCCCACCCTGGTGAGAGGGGGAGAAAGGGGAGCCCACCCTAGTGAGAGGGGGAGAGAAAACATTGCTGACACTAGTGAGAGGGAGAGAAAGGGGAGCCCACCCTAATGAGAGGGAGAGAATGGGGAGCCCACCCTAATGAGAGGGAGAGAATGGGGAGCCCACCCTAATGAGAGGGAGAGAATGGGGAGCCCACCCTAATGAGAGGGAGAGAGAAGGGAGCTCTCCCTAGTGACAGGCAGAAAGGGGAGCCAACCCTCGTGAATGGGGAAGGGAAAGGAGAACCTAACCTAGTGAGCTGTCGAGAAAGGGAAACCCACCCTAGTGAGAGGGCGAGAGAATGCGGAGTCCACCGTTGTGTGTGGGAGAGAGAAAGGGGAGCCCACCCTAGTTATAGGCAGAGAAAGGGGAGGCCACCCTAGTTATAGGCAGAGAAAGGGGAGCCCACCCTAGTGAGAGGCAGAGAAAGGGAAGCCCAACCTAGTGAGAGGGAGGGAAAGTGCAGCCCACCCTTATGATCTGGGGAGAACAGGCTACACACCCTAACGAGAGGGGTAGAAAGGGGAGCCCACCCCAGTGAGTGGGAGAGAAAGGGAAACCCACCCTAGTGAGAGGGAGAGAATAGGGAGCCCATCCTAGTGAGAGGGGGAGAAAGGGGATCCCACCCTAGTGAGAGGGAGAGAAAGGGGAGCCCACCCGAGAGAGGGCGAGAAAAAGGGGAACCCACCCGAGTGAGAGGGAAAATGAAGCCCAGCCCAGTGAGAGGAATGGAAATGGTAGCCCACTCGAGTGAGCGGGAGAGAAAGGGGAGCCCACCCTAGTGAGAGGGAGAGAAAGGGGTGCCCACCCTAGTGAGAGGGGGAGAATGGGGAGCCCACCCTAGTGAGATGGAGAGAAAGAGGAGCCCAGCCTAGTGAGAGGGCGAGAAAGGGCAGCCCACCCTAGTGAGAGGGCGAGAAAGGGGAGCCCACCCTAGTGAGAGGGCGAGAATGGGGAGCCCACCCTTGTGAGAGGGCGAGAATGGGGAGCCCACCCGAGTGAGCGGGATGGAAAGGGCAGCCCAATTAATGAGAGTGGGAGAAAGGGGAGCCTAGCCGAGAAAGGGGGAGAGAAAGGGGAGCCCACCCGAGAGAGGGCGAGAAAAAGGGGAACCCACCCGAGTGAGAGGGAAAATGAAGCCCAGCCCAGTGAGAGGAATGGAAATGGTAGCCCACTCGAGTGAGCGGGAGAGAAAGGGGAGCCCACCCTAGTGAGAGGGGGAGAATGGGGAGCCCACCCTAGTGAGATGGAGAGAAAGAGGGAGCCCAGCCTAGTGAGAGGGCGAGAAAGGGGAGCCCACCCTAGTGAGAGGGCGAGAATGGGGAGCCCACCCTTGTGAGAGGGCGAGAATGGGGAGCCCACCCGAGTGAGCGGGATGGAAAGGGCAGCCCAATTAATGAGAGTGGGAGAAAGGGGAGCCTACCCGAGAAAGGGGGAGGGAAAGGGGAGCCCACCCTAGTGAGAGGGAGAGAAAGGAGAGCCCACCCTAGTGAGAGGGCCAGAAAGGGGAGCCCACCCCATTGAGAAGGCGTGAATGGGGAGCCCACCCTAGTGAGAGGGAGAGAAAGAGGAGCCCACCCTAGTGAGCTGGGGAGAAAGCGGAACCCAACCTGGTGAGAGGGGGAGAAAAAAGGAGCGCACACCCTAGTGACGGGGAGAAAGGGGAGCCGACCTTACTGAGCTGTGGAGGAAGGGAGCCCACACAAGTGAGGGGGGGATAGAAAGGAGGGCAACGCCCAGTGAGAGGGAAAGAGGAGTCCACCCTAGTGAGACAGAGAGAAGGTGGAGCCCACCCTAGTAAGTGGGGAGAAAGGGGAGCCCATCGTAGTGAGAGGGAGAGAAAGGGGGCCCACCCTAGTGATCTGGGGAGAAAGGGGAGCCCACCCAAGTGAGAGGAAGGGCAAGGGGAGCCCACCCTAGTGAGAGGAAGGGAAAGGGGAGCCCACTCTAGTGAGAGGAAGGGAAAGGGGAGCCCACCCTAGTGAGAGGAAGGGAAAGGAGAGCGCACCATAGTGAGAGGGAGAGAATGGGGAGCCCACTCGAGAAAGAGGGGAAGAAAGAGGAGCCCACCCTAGTGAGAGGGTGAGAAAGGGCACCCCAGCCTAATGAGAGGGAGAGAATTGAGAGCCCACCGAAGTGAGAGGGAGAGAAAGAGGAGCCCACCCTAGTGACGGGGAGAAAGGGGAGCCGACCTTACTGAGCTGTGGAGGAAGGGAGCCCACACAAGTGAGGGGGGGATAGAAAGGAGGGCAACGCCCAGTGAGAGGGAAAGAGGAGTCCACCCTAGTGAGACAGAGAGAAGGTGGAGCCCACCCTAGTAAGTGGGGAGAAAGGGGAGCCCATCGTAGTGAGAGGGAGAGAAAGGGGGCTCACCCTAGTGATCTGGGGAGAAAGGGGAGCCCACCCAAGTGAGAGGAAGGGCAAGGGGAGCCCACCCTAGTGAGAGGAAGGGAAAGGGGAGCCCACTCTAGTGAGAGGAAGGGAAAGGGGAGCCCACCCTAGTGAGAGGAAGGGAAAGGAGAGCGCACCATAGTGAGAGGGAGAGAATGGGGAGCCCACTCGAGAAAGAGGGGAAGAAAGAGGAGCCCACCCTAGTGAGAGGGTGAGAAAGGGCACCTCAGCCTAATGAGAGGGAGAGAATTGGGAGCCCACCGAAGTGAGAGGGAAAGGGGAGCCCACTCTAGTGAGGGAGAGAAAGGGAAGCCCACCCTAGTGAGAGGAAGGGAATGGGGAGCCCACCCTAATGAGAGGGAGAGAATGGGGAGCCCACCCTAATGAGAGGGAGAGAATGGGGAGCCCACCCTAATGAGAGGGAGAGAGAAGGGAGCTCTCCCTAGTGACAGGCAGAAAGGGGAGCCAACCCTCGTGAATGGGGAAGGGAAAGGAGAACCTAACCTAGTGAGCTGTCGAGAAAGGGAAACCCACCCTAGTGAGAGGGCGAGAGAATGCGGAGTCCACCGTTGTGTGTGGGAGAGAGAAAGGGGAGCCCACCCTAGTTATAGGCAGAGAAAGGGGAGGCCACCCTAGTTATAGGCAGAGAAAGGGGAGCCCACCCTAGTGAGAGGCAGAGAAAGGGAAGCCCAACCTAGTGAGAGGGAGGGAAAGTGCAGCCCACCCTTATGATCTGGGGAGAACAGGCTACACACCCTAACGAGAGGGGTAGAAAGGGGAGCCCACCCCAGTGAGTGGGAGAGAAAGGGAAACCCACCCTAGTGAGAGGGAGAGAATAGGGAGCCCATCCTAGTGAGAGGGGGAGAAAGGGGATCCCACCCTAGTGAGAGGGAGAGAAAGGGGAGCCCACCCGAGAGAGGGCGAGAAAAAGGGGAACCCACCCGAGTGAGAGGGAAAATGAAGCCCAGCCCAGTGAGAGGAATGGAAATGGTAGCCCACTCGAGTGAGCGGGAGAGAAAGGGGAGCCCACCCTAGTGAGAGGGAGAGAAAGGGGTGCCCACCCTAGTGAGAGGGGGAGAATGGGGAGCCCACCCTAGTGAGATGGAGAGAAAGAGGAGCCCAGCCTAGTGAGAGGGCGAGAAAGGGCAGCCCACCCTAGTGAGAGGGCGAGAAAGGGGAGCCCACCCTAGTGAGAGGGCGAGAATGGGGAGCCCACCCTTGTGAGAGGGCGAGAATGGGGAGCCCACCCGAGTGAGCGGGATGGAAAGGGCAGCCCAATTAATGAGAGTGGGAGAAAGGGGAGCCTAGCCGAGAAAGGGGGAGAGAAAGGGGAGCCCACCCGAGAGAGGGCGAGAAAAAGGGGAACCCACCCGAGTGAGAGGGAAAATGAAGCCCAGCCCAGTGAGAGGAATGGAAATGGTAGCCCACTCGAGTGAGCGGGAGAGAAAGGGGAGCCCACCCTAGTGAGAGGGGGAGAATGGGGAGCCCACCCTAGTGAGATGGAGAGAAAGAGGGAGCCCAGCCTAGTGAGAGGGCGAGAAAGGGGAGCCCACCCTAGTGAGAGGGCGAGAATGGGGAGCCCACCCTTGTGAGAGGGCGAGAATGGGGAGCCCACCCGAGTGAGCGGGATGGAAAGGGCAGCCCAATTAATGAGAGTGGGAGAAAGGGGAGCCTACCCGAGAAAGGGGGAGGGAAAGGGGAGCCCACCCTAGTGAGAGGGAGAGAAAGGAGAGCCCACCCTAGTGAGAGGGCCAGAAAGGGGAGCCCACCCCATTGAGAAGGCGTGAATGGGGAGCCCACCCTAGTGAGAGGGAGAGAAAGAGGAGCCCACCCTAGTGAGCTGGGGAGAAAGCGGAACCCAACCTGGTGAGAGGGGGAGAAAAAAGGAGCGCACACCCTAGTGACGGGGAGAAAGGGGAGCCGACCTTACTGAGCTGTGGAGGAAGGGAGCCCACACAAGTGAGGGGGGGATAGAAAGGAGGGCAACGCCCAGTGAGAGGGAAAGAGGAGTCCACCCTAGTGAGACAGAGAGAAGGTGGAGCCCACCCTAGTAAGTGGGGAGAAAGGGGAGCCCATCGTAGTGAGAGGGAGAGAAAGGGGGCCCACCCTAGTGATCTGGGGAGAAAGGGGAGCCCACCCAAGTGAGAGGAAGGGCAAGGGGAGCCCACCCTAGTGAGAGGAAGGGAAAGGGGAGCCCACTCTAGTGAGAGGAAGGGAAAGGGGAGCCCACCCTAGTGAGAGGAAGGGAAAGGAGAGCGCACCATAGTGAGAGGGAGAGAATGGGGAGCCCACTCGAGAAAGAGGGGAAGAAAGAGGAGCCCACCCTAGTGAGAGGGTGAGAAAGGGCACCCCAGCCTAATGAGAGGGAGAGAATTGAGAGCCCACCGAAGTGAGAGGGAGAGAAAGAGGAGCCCACCCTAGTGACGGGGAGAAAGGGGAGCCGACCTTACTGAGCTGTGGAGGAAGGGAGCCCACACAAGTGAGGGGGGGATAGAAAGGAGGGCAACGCCCAGTGAGAGGGAAAGAGGAGTCCACCCTAGTGAGACAGAGAGAAGGTGGAGCCCACCCTAGTAAGTGGGGAGAAAGGGGAGCCCATCGTAGTGAGAGGGAGAGAAAGGGGGCTCACCCTAGTGATCTGGGGAGAAAGGGGAGCCCACCCAAGTGAGAGGAAGGGCAAGGGGAGCCCACCCTAGTGAGAGGAAGGGAAAGGGGAGCCCACTCTAGTGAGAGGAAGGGAAAGGGGAGCCCACCCTAGTGAGAGGAAGGGAAAGGAGAGCGCACCATAGTGAGAGGGAGAGAATGGGGAGCCCACTCGAGAAAGAGGGGAAGAAAGAGGAGCCCACCCTAGTGAGAGGGTGAGAAAGGGCACCTCAGCCTAATGAGAGGGAGAGAATTGGGAGCCCACCGAAGTGAGAGGGAAAGGGGAGCCCACTCTAGTGAGGGAGAGAAAGGGAAGCCCACCCTAGTGAGAGGAAGGGAAAGGAGAGCCCACCATAGTGAGAGGGAGAGAATGGGGAGCTCACCCTGCTGAGAGGGAGGGAATGGGGAGCCCACCCTAGTGAGAGGGAAAGGGGATCCCACCCTAGTGAGAGGGAAAGGGGAGCCCACCCTAGTGAGAGGGAAAGGGGAGCCCACCCTAGTGAGAGGGAAAGGGGAGCCCACCCTAGTGAGAGGGAAAGGGGAGCCCACCCTAGTGAGAGGGAAAGGGGAGCCCACCCTAGTGAGAGGGAAAGGGGAGCCCACCCTAGTGAGAGGGAGAGAAATGGAAGCCTTCCCTCGTGAGAGGGAGACAAAGGAGAGCCGACCCTAGTGAGAGGGAGAGAAAGGATAGCCCACCATAATGAGAGGGAGAGAATGGGGAGCCCACCCTAATGAGGTGGAGAAAGAGGAGCTGACCACAGTGATAGGGAGAGAGAAAATGGAGCCCACCCGAGTGAGAGGGAGAGAAAGGGGAGCCCACTGTCGTGAGAAGGAGAATTAGTGGAGCCCACGCTTGTGATCTGGGGAGAATGGGGAGCCCACCCTAGTGAGAGGGGAAGAGAGGGGAGCCCACCCTAGTGAGAGGGAGAGAGAAAGCGGAGCCGACCCGAGTGAGAGGGAGAGAATGCGGAGCCCACCCTAGTGAGAGGCAGAGAAAGGGGAGCCCACCCTAGTGAGAGGGAGAGAAAGGGGAGCCCACCCTAGTGAGAGGCAGAGAAAGGGGAGCCCACCCTAGTGAGAGGAAGAGAAAGGGGATCCCACCCTAGTGAGAGGGAGAGAAAGTGAAACCCACCCTAGTGAGAGGAAGAGAATAGGGAGCCCATCGTAGTGAGAGGGGGAGAAAGGTGATCCCACCCTAGTGAGAGGGAGAGAAAGGCGAGTCCACCCGAGAGAGGGCGAGAAAAAGGGGAACCCACCCTAATGAGAGGGAAAATGAAGCCCAGCCCAGTGAGAGGAATGGAAATGGTAGCCCACTCGAGTGAGCGGGAGAGAAATGGGAGCCCACCCTAGTGAGAGGGAGAGAAAGGGGAGCCCACCCTAGTGAGAGGGGGAGAATGGGGAGCCCACCCTAGTGAGATGGCGAGAAAGGGGAGCCCACCCTAGTGAGAGGGCGAGAAAGGGGAGCCCACCCTAGTGAGAGGGCGAGAAAGGGGAGCCCACCCTAGTGAGAGGGCGAGAATGGGGAGCCCACCCTTGTGAGAGGGCGAGAATGGGGAGCCCACCCTAGTGAGCGGGATGGAAAGGGCAGCCCAATTAATGAGAGTGGGAGAAAGGGGAGCCTACCCGAGTGAGAGGGCGAGAAAGGGGAGGCCACCCTAGTGAGAGGGCCAGAAAGGTGAGCCCACCCCATTGAGAAGGCGTGAATGGGGAGCCCACCCTAGTGAGAGGGAGAGAAAGAGGAGCCCACCCTAGTGAGCTGGGGAGAAAGCGGAACCCAACCTGGTGAGAGGGGGAGAAAGTTGAACCATCCCTATAGCGAGGGAGAAAAAAGGGGAGCACACCCGAGTGACGGGGAGAAAGGGGAGCCCATCGTAGTGAGAGGGAGAGAAAGGGGAGCCCACTCCAGAAAGAGGGGAAGAAAGGGGAGCCTACCCTAGAGAGGGGGAGAGAAAGGGGAGCCCACCCTAGTGAGAGGGAGAGAAAGGGGAGCCCACCCTAGTGAGAGGAAGGGAAAGGGGAGCCCACTCCAGAAAGAGGGGAAGAAAGGGGAGCCTACCCTAGAGAGGGGGAGAGAAAGGGGAGCCCACCCTCGTGAGAGGGAGAGAATGGGGAGCCCACCCTCGTGAGAGGGAGAGAATGGGGAGCTCACCCTAATGAGAGGGAGAGACAGGGGAGCTTTCCCTCGTGACAGGCGGAAAGAGGAGCCGACCCTCGTGAACGGGGAAGAGAAAGGAGGGCCTAACCTGGTGAGCTGTCGAGAAAGGGAAGCCCAGCACAGTGAGAGGAAGGGAAATGGGAGCCTACAATAGTGAGGGGGAGAGAAAGGGGAGCCCACCCTAGTGAGAGCGAGAGAAAGGGGAACCCACCCCAGTGAGGGAAAATGAAGCCCAGCCCATTGAGAGGTATAGAAAGGGGAGCCCACCCTCGTGAGTGGGAGGGAAAGAGCAGCCCAACTAATGAGAGTGGGAGAAAGGGGAGCCTACCCTCGAGAGGGGGAGAGAAAGGGGAGCCCACCCTAGTGAGAGGGAGAGAATGGGCAGCCCACCCTGGTGAGAGGGAGGGAAAGGGAAGCCCACCCAAGTGAGAGGGAGAGAATGGGGAGCCCACCCTAATGAGGCAGAGAAAGAGGAGCTGACCATAGTGATCGGGGGAGAGAAAATGGAGCCCACCTTTGTGAGAGGGGGAGAAAGGGGAGCCCACCTTAGTAAGAAGGGGAGAAAGGGAAGCCCACCCTCGTGAAAGGGGGAGATAAAACGGTGCTGACACTGGTGAGAGGGAGAGAAAGGGAATTGAACCCTTGTAAGATGGAGGGAAAAGGGAGCCCACCCTAGTGGGAGTGAGAGCAAGAGGAGCTTCTCCTAGTTACAGGCAGAAAGCGGTGCCGACACTAGTGAGCGATGGAGGAAGGGAGCCCATCCTAGTGAGAGGGGCAGATAAAGGAGAGCAACGCCAAATGAGAGGGAGAGAAAGGGGAGCCCACCCTAATGATACAGAGAGAAAGTGGAGCCCACCCAAGTGAGAGTGGGAGAAAGGGGAGCCCAAAGTAGTGAGAAGGAGTGAAAGTGCAGCCCACCCTTGTGATCTGGGGAGAAAAGGCTGCACACCCTAACGAGAGGGGGAGAAAGGGGAGCCCACCCCAGTGAGTGGGAGAGAAAGGGGAGCCCACCCCAGTGAGAGGGAGAGAAAGGGGAGCCCACCCAAGTGAGTGGGAGAGAAAGGGGAGCCCACCCCAGTGAGAGGGCGAGAAAGAGCAGCCCACCCCAGTGAGAGGGGGGAGAAAGGGGAGCCCACCGTAGTGAGAAGGCGTGAATGGGGAGCCCACCCTCGTGAGAAGGCGAGAATGGGGAGCCCACCCTAGTGAGAGGGAGAGAAAGAGGAGCCCACCCTAGTGACGGGGAGAAAGGGGAGCCGACCTTACTGAGCTGTGGAGGAAGGGAGCCCACCCGAGTGAGGGGGGGATGGAAAGGAGAGCAACGCCCAGTGAGAGGGAAAGGGGAGCCCACCCTAGTGAGTGGGGGAGAAAGGGGAGCCCATCGTAAAAAGAGGGAGAGAAAGGGGGCCCCACCCTCGTAAGAGGAAGGGAAAGTGGAGCCCACTCCAGAAAGAGGGGAAGAAAGTGGAGCCCACCCTAGTGAGAGGGAGAGAAAGGGGAGCCCACCCTAGTGAGAGGGAGAGAAAGGGGAGCCCACCCTAGTGAGAGGGAGAGAAAGGGGAGCCCACCATAGTGAGAGGGAGAGAATGGGGAGACCACCCTAGTGAGATGGAGAGAAAGGGGAGCCCACCCTAGTGAGAGGGAGAGAAAGGGGAGCCCACCCTAGTGAGAAGGCGTGAATGGGGAGCCGACCCTCGTGAGAAGGCGTGAATGGGGAGCCCACCCTCGTGAGAAGGCGAGAATGGGGAGCCCACCCTAGTGAGAGGGAGAGAAAGAGGAGCCCACCCTAGTGACAGGGAGAAAGGGGAGCCGACCTTACTGAGCTGTGGAGGAAGGGAGCCCACCCGAGTGAGGGGGGGATGGAAAGGAGAGCAACGCCCAGTGAGAGGGAAAGGGGAGCCCACCCGAGTGAGTGGGGGAGAAAGGGGAGTCCATCGTAATAAGAGGGAGAGAAAGGGGGCCCCACCCTCGTGAGAGGAAGGGAAAGGGGAGCCCACTCCAGAAAGAGGGGAAGAAAGTGGAGCCCACCCTAGTGAGAGGGAGAGAAAGGGGAGCCCACCCTAGTGAGAGGGAGAGAAAGGGGAGCCCACCCTAGTGAGAAGGCGTGAATGGGGAGCCGACCCTCGTGAGAAGGCGTGAATGGGGAGCCCACCCTCGTGAGAGGGAGAGAAAGAGGAGCCCACCCCAGTGACGGGGAGAAAGGGGAGCCGACCTTACTGAGCTGTGGAGGAAGGGAGCCCACCCGAGTGAGGGGGGGATGGAAAGGAGAGCAACGCCCAGTGAGAGGGAAAGGGGAGCCCACCCTAGTGAGTGGGGGAGAAAGGGGAGTCCATCGTAATAAGAGGGAGAGAAAGGGGGCCCCACCCTCGTGAGAGGAAGGGAAAGGGGAGCCCACTCCAGAAAGAGGGGAAGAAAGTGGAGCCCACCCTAGTGAGATGGAGAGAAAGGGGAGCCCACCCTAGTGAGAGGGAGAGAAAGGGGAGCCCACCCTAGTGAGAGGGAGAGAAAGGGGAGCCCACCCTAGTGAGAGGGAGAGAAAGGGGAGCCCACCATAGTGAGAGGGAGAGAATGGGGAGCCCACCGTTGTGAAAGGGGGAGATAGGGAAGCCCATCCGAGTGAGAGGGGGAGAAAGGGGAGCCCACCTTAGTGAGAGGGGGAGAAAGGGGAACCCACCCTAGTGAGAGGGGGAGAAAGGGGAGCCCACCCTAGTGAAAGGGGCAGAGAAAACGGTGCTGACACTGGTGAGAGGGAGAGAAAGGGAATTGAACCCCAGTGAGATGGAGGGAAAAGGGAGCCCACCCAAGTGGGAAGGAGAGAAAGGGGAGCTTCCCCGAGTGACAGGCAGAAAGGGGTGCCGACACGAGTAAGCTATGGAGGGAGGGAGCCCACCCCAGTGAGAGGGGCAGATAAAGGAGAGCAAAGCCAAGTGAGAGGGAGAGAAAGGGGACACCAGATTAATAATACAGAGAGAAAGTAGAGCCCACCCTCGCGAGAGGGGGAGAAAGGAGAGCCAACCCTAGTGAGAGGAGGAGAAAGGGGAGCCCACCCTCGTGAGAGGGGGAGAAAGTGGAGCCCACCCTCGTGAGAGGGGGAGAGAAAACGGAGCTGACACTGGTGAAAGGGAGAGAAAGGGAATTGAACCCTAGTGAGAGGGAGAGAATGGAGAGCCCACCCTAATGAGAAGGAGAGACAGGGGAGCTCTCCCTAGTGACAGGCAGAAAGGGGAGCCAACCCTCGTGAACGGGGAAGAGAAAGGAGAGCCTAACCTAGTGAGCTGTTGAGAAAGGGAGCCCACCCTTGTGAGAGGGCGAGAGAATGCGGAGCCCACCCTTGTGTGCGGGGGAGAGAAAGGGGAGCCCACCCTAGTGAGCGGGAGAGAAAGGGGAGCCCACCCTCGTGAGCCGGGGTGAGAAAGGGGAGCCCACCCTAGTGAGACGGAGAGAAAGGGGAGACCACCCTAGTGAGAGGGAGAGAATTGGGAGCCCACCCTCGTGAGCCAGGGAGAGAAAGGGGAGCCCACCCTAGTGAGAGGGAGAGAAAGGGGAGCCCACCCTCGTGAGAGGGAGAGAAAGGGGAGCCCACCGTAGTGAGAAGGCGTGAATGGGGAGCCCACCCTCGTGAGAAGGCGAGAATGGGGAGCCCACCCTAGTGAGAGGGAGAGAAAGAGGAGCCCACCCTAGTGACGGGGAGAAAGGGGAGCCGACCTTACTGAGCTGTGGAGGAAGGGAGCCCACCCGAGTGAGGGGTGGATGGAAAGGAGAGCAACGCCCAGTGAGAGGGAAAGGGGAGCCCACCCTAGTGAGTGGGGGAGAAAGGGGAACCTATTGTACTAAGAGGGAGAGAAAGGGGGCCCCACCCTCGTGAGAGGAAGGGAAAGGGGAGCCCACTCCAGAAAGAGGGGAAGAAAGTGGAGCCCACCCTAGTGAGAGGGAGAGAAAGGGGAGCCCACCCTAGTGAGAGGGAGAGAAAGGGGAGCCCACCCTAGTGAGCGGGAGAGAAAGGGGAGCCCACCCAAGTGACGGGGAGAATGGGGAACCGATCCTAATGAGCTGTGGAAGAAGGGAGTTCACCCTAGAGAGGAGAGAAAGGAGAGCAACGCCCAGTGAGATGGAAAGTGGAGCCCACCCTAGCGAGAGGGGAAGAAAGGGTAGCCCACCCTTGTGAAGGAGCTGACCCTGGTGAGAGGGAGAGAAAGGGGATTGAATCCTATTGAGAGGGAGCGAAAGGGGAGCCCACCCTATTGAGAGGGAGCGAAAGGGGAGCCCATCCTGGTGGGAGGGAGAGAAAGGGGAGCCCACCCTCGTGGGAGGGAGAGAAAGGGGAGCCCACCCTAGTGGGAGGGAGGGAAAGGGGAGCCCACCCTCGTGGGAGGGAGAGAAAGGGGAGCCCACCCTAGTGGGAGGGAGGGAAAGGGGAGCCCACCCTCGTGAGAGGGGGAGAAAGTGGAGCTCTCCCCAGTGAGAGGGGGAGAAAGGGGAGCCCACCCTTGTGAGAGGGGGAGAGAAAACAGAGCTGACACTGGTGAGAGGGAGAGAAAGGGAATTGAACCCTCGTGAGAGGGAGAGAATGGGGAGCCCATCCTAATGAGAGGGAGAGAATGGGGAGCACACCCTAATGAGAGGGAGAGACAGGGGAGCTCTCCCTCGTGACAGGCAGAAAGGGGTGCCGACCCTCGTGAACGGGGAAGAGAAAGGAGAGCCTAACCTAGTGAGCTGTTGAGATAGGGAGTGCACCCTTGTGAGAGGGCGAGAGAATGCGGAGCCCACCCTTGTGTGCGGGGGAGAGAAAGAGGAGACCACCCTATTGAGAGGGAGCGAAAGGGGAGCCCACCCTAGTGAGAGGAAGGGAAAAGGGAGCCCATCCTAGTGAGAGGGAGAGAAAGTGGAGCCCACCCTAGTGAGAGGAAGGGAAAAGGGAGCCCATCCGAGTGAGAGGGAGAGAAAGTGGAGCCCACCCTCGTGAGAGGAAGGGAAAGGGGAGCCCACCCTAATGAGAGGAAGTGAAAGGGCAGCCCTCTATACTGAGAGGGAGAGAATGGGGAGCCCACCCTAGTGTGATGGAGAGAAAGTGGAGCCCACCCTCGTGAGAGGGGGAGAAAGGGGAGCCCACCCTCGTGAGAGGGGGAGAAAGTGGAGCCCACCCTCGTGAGAGGGGGAGAAAGTGGAGCTCACCCCATTGAGAGGGGGAGAAATGGGAGCCCACTTGTGAGAGGGGGAGAGAAAACAGAGTTGACACTGGTGAGAGGGAGAGAAAGGGAATTGAACCCTAGTGAGAGGGAGAGAATGGGGCGCCCATCCTAATGAGAGGGAGAGACAGGGGAGCTCTCCCTAGTGACAGGCAGAAAGGGGAGCCAACCCTCATGAACGGGGAAGAGAAAGGAGAGCCTAACCTAATGAGCTGTTGAGATAGGGAGTGCACCCTTGTGAGAGGACGAGAGAATGCAGAGCCCACCCATGTGTGAGGGGGAGAGAAAGGGGAGCCCACCCTAGTGGGAGGGAGAGAAAGGGGAGCCCACCCAAAAGGGAGGGAGAGAAAGGGGTGGCCCACCCTAGCGGGAGGGAGAGAAATGGGAGCCTAGCCTAATGGGAGTGAGAGAAAGGGGAGCCCACCCGAGTGGGAGGGAGAGAAAACGGAGCCCACCCTAATGGGAGTGAGTGAATGGGGAGCCCATCCTAATGAGAGGGAGAGACAGGGGAGCTCTCCCTCGTGACAGGCAGAAAGGGGTGCCGACCCTCGTGAACGGGGAAGAGAAAGGAGAGCCTAACCTAGTGAGCTGTTGAGATAGGGAGTGCACCCTTGTGAGAGGGCGAGAGAATGCGGAGCCCACCCTTGTGTGCGGGGGAGCGAAAGGGGAGCCCACCCTATTGAGAGGGAGCGAAAGGGGAGCCCACCCTAGTGGAAGGGAGAGAAAGAGGAGCCCACCCTAATGGGAGTGAGAGAAAGGGGAACCCACCCTAGTGTGATGCAGAGAAAGGGGAGCCCAGCCTAGTGAGAGGAAGAGAAAGGGGAGCCCACCGTAGTGAGAGGAAGGGAAAAGGGAATCCATCCTAGTGAGAGGGAGAGAAAGTGCAGCCCACCCTAGTGAGAGGAAGGGAAAGCGGAGCCCACCCTAGTGAGAGGAAGGGAAAAGGGAGCCCATCATAGTGAGAGGGAGAGAAAGTGGAGCCCACCCTATTGAGAGGAAGGGAAAGGGGAGCCCATCCTAGTGAGAGGAAGGGAAAGTGGAGCCCACCCGAGTGAGAAGGAGAGAGAGGGGAGCCCACCCTCGTGAGAGGGAGAGAAAGGGGAGCCGACCCGAATGGGAGGGAGAGAAAGGGGAGCCCACCCTAGTGGGAGAGGGAGAAAGGGGAGCCCACCCTAGTGGGAGGGAGAGAAAGGGGATCCCACCCTTGTGTGATGGAGAATAAGGGGAGCCCACCCTCGTGAGAGGGGGAGAAAGTGGAGCCCACCCTCGTGAGAGGGGGAGAAAGTGGAGCTCACCCCAGTGAGAGGGGGAGAAAGGGGAGCCCACCCTTGTGAGAAGGGGAGAGAAAACAGAGCTGACACTGGTGAGAGGGAGAGAAAGGGAATTGAACCCTCGAGAGAGGGAGAGAATCGGGAGCCCACCCTAATGAGAGGGAGAGAATGGGGAGCCCACCCTAATGAGAGGGAGAGACAGGGGAGCTCTCCCTCGTGACAGGCAGAAAGGGGTGCCGACCCTCGTCAACGGGGAAGAGAAAAGAGAGCCTAACCTAGTGAGCTGTTGAGATAGGGAGTGCACCCTTGTGAGAGGGCGAGAGAATGCGGAGCCCACCCTTGTGTGCGGGGGAGAGAAAGGGGAGCCCACCCTATTGAGAGGGAGCGAAAGGGGAGCCCACCCTAGTGGGAGGGAGAGAAAGGGGAGCCCACCCTAATTGGAGGGAGAGAAAGGGGTAGCCTAACCAAGCGGGAGGGAGAGAAATGGGAGCCTAGCCCAATGGGAGTGAGGGAAAGGGGAGCCCACCCGAGTGGGAGGGAGAGAAAAGGGGAGCCCAGCCTGGTGAGAGGAAGAGAAAGTGGAGCCCATCCTAGTGAGAGGAAAGGAAAGGGGAGCCCACCCTAATGAGAGGAAGGGAAATGGGAGCCCACCCTAGTGAGAGGGAGAGAAAGGGGAGCCCATCCTAGTGAGAGGGAGAGAAAGGGGAGCCCATCCTAGTGAGAGGGAGAGAAAGGGGAGCCCATCCTAGTGAGAGGGAGAGAAAGGGGAGCCCATCCTAGTGAGAGGGAGAGAAAGGGTAGCCCACCCTAGTGAGAGGGAGAGAAAGGGGAGCCGACCCGAGTGAGCGGGAGATAAAGGGGAGCCCACCCAAGTGACGAGGCGAATGGGGAACCGATCCTAATGAGCTGTGGAAGAAGGGAGTTCACCCTGGAGAGGAAAGAAGGGAGAGCAACGCCCAGTGAGATGGAAAGTGGAGCCCACCCTAGCGAGAGGGGAATCAAGGGGAGCCCACCCTTGTGAAGGGGGGAGAGAAAACGGAGCTGACCCCGGTGAGAGGGAGAGAAAGAGGATTGAATCCATTGAGAGGGAGCGAAAGGGGAGCCCACCCTAGTGGGAGGGAGAGAAAGGGGAGCCCACCCTCGTGGGAGGGAGAGAAAGGGGAGCCCACCCTCGTGAGAGGGGAAGAAAGTGGAACTCACTCCAGTGAGAGGGGGAGAAAGGGGAGCCCACCCTTGTGAGAGGGGGAGAGAAAACAGAGCTGACACTGGTGAGAGGGAGAGAAAGGGAATTGAATGCTATTGAGAGGGAGCGAAAGGGGAGCCCACCCTATTGAGAGGGAGCGAAAGGAGAGCCCACCCTAGTGTGATGGAGAGAAAGGGGAGCCCAGCCTAGTGAGAGGAAGAGAAAGTGGAGCCCACCCTAATGAGAGGAAGGGAAAGGGGAGCCCTCCGTAGTGAGAGGAAGGGAAAAAGGAGCCCATCCTCGTGAGAGGGAGAGAAAGGGGAGCCGACCCAAGTGACGGGGAGAATGGAGAACCGATCCTAATGAGCTGTGGAAGAAGGGAGTTCACCCTAGAGAGGAGAGAAAGGAGAGCAACGCCCAGTGAGATGGAAAGTGGAGCCCACCCTAGCGAGAGGGGAAGAAAGGGGAGCCCACCCTTGTGAAGGGGGGAGAGAAAACGGAGCTGACCCTGGTGAGAGGGAGAGAAAGGGGATTGAATCCTATTGAGAGGGAGCGAAAGGGGAGCCCACCCTATTGAGAGGGAGCGAAAGGGGAGCCCACCCCATTGGGAGGGAGAGAAAGTAGAGCCCACCCTAGTGGGAGGGAGCGAAAGGGGAGCCCACCCTATTGAGAGGGAGCGAAAGGGGAGCCCACCCCATTGGGAGGGAGAGAAAGTAGAGCCCACCCTAGTGGGAGGGAGAGAAAGGGGAGCCCACCCTAGTGGGAGGGAGAGAAAGGGGAGCCCACCCTAGTGGGAGGGAGAGAAAGGGGAGCCCACCCTATTGAGAGGGAGCGAAAGGGGAGACCACCCTATTGGGAGGGAGAGAAAGTAGAGCCCACCCTATTGGGAGGGAGAGAAAGGGGAGCCCACCCTCGTGGGAAGGAGAGAAAGGGGAGCCCACCCTAGTGGGAGTGAGAGAAAGGGGATCCCATCCTCGTGAGAGGGAGAGAAAGTGGAGCCCACCCTCGTGAGAGGGGGAGAAAGTGGAGCCCACCCTCGTGAGAGGGGGAGAAAGTGGAGCTCACCCCAGTGAGAGGTGGAGAAAGGGGAGCCCACCCTTGTGAGAGGGGGAGAGAAAACAGAGCTGACACTGGTGAGAGGGAGAGAAAGGGAATTGAACCCTCGTGAGAGGGAGAGAATGGGGAGCCCACCCTAATGAGAGGGAGAGAATGGGGAGCCCACCCTAATGAGAGGGAGAGAATGGGGAGCTCACCCTAATGAGAGGGAGAGACAGGGGAGCTGTCCCTAGTGACAGGCAGAAAGGGGTGCCGACACTCGTGAACGGGGAAGAGAAAGGAGAGCCTAACGTAGTGAGCAGTTGAGATAGGGAGTGCACCTTTGTGAGAGGGCGAGAGAATGCGGAGCCCACCCTTGTGTGCGGGGGAGAGAAAGGGGAGCCCACCCTGTTGAGAGGGAGCGAAAGGGGAGCCCACCCTAGTGGGAGGGAGAGAAAGGGGAGCCCACCCTAATTGGAGGGAGCGAAAGGGGTAGCCCACCCTGGCGGGAGGGAGAGAAATGGGAGCCTAGCCTAATGAGAGGGAGAGAAAGGGGTAGCCCACCCTAGTAGGAGGTAGAGAAAGAGGAGCCCACCCTAATGGGAGTGAGAGAAAGGGAACCTCACCCTAGTGTGATGGAGAGAAAGGGGAGCACACCCTCGTGAGAGGGGGAGAAAGGGGAGCCCACCATAGTGAGAGGGGGAAAAAGTGGAGCCCACCCTTGTGAGAGGGGGAGAGAAAACGGAGCTGACACTGGTGAGAGGGAGAGAAAGGGAATTGAACCCTCGTGAGAGGGAGAGAATGGGGAGCCCATCCCAATGAGAGGGAGAGAATGGGGAGCCCACCCTAATGAGAGGGAGAAACAGGGGAGCTGTCCCTAGTGACAGGCAGAAAGGGGAGCCAACCCTCGTGAACGGGGAAGAGAAAGGAGAGCCTAACCTAGTGAGCTGTTGAGACAGGGCGTGCACGCTTGTGAGAGGGTGAGAGAATGCAGAGCCCACCCTTGTGTGAGGGGGAGAGAAAGGGGAGCCCACCCTAGTGGGAGGGAGAGAAAGGGGAGCCCACCCAAAAGGGAGGGAGAGAAAGGGGTGGCCCACCCTAGCGGGAGGGAGAGAAATGGGAGCCTAGCCTAATGGCAGTGAGAGAAAGGGGAGCCCACCCGAGTGGGAGGGAGAGAAAAGGGAGCCCACCCTAATGGGAGTGTGAGAATGGGGAGCCCATCCGAATGAGAGGGAGAGACGGGGGAGCTCTCCCTCGTGACAGGCAGAAAGGGGTGCCGACCCTCGTGAACGGGGAAGAGAAAAGAGAGCCTAACCTAGTGAGCTGTTGAGATAGGGAGTGCACCCTTGTGAGAGGGCGAGAGAATGCGGAGCCCACCCTTGTGTGCGGGGGAGAGAAAGGGGAGCCCACCCTATTGAGAGGGAGCGAAAGGGGAGCCCACCCTAGTGGAAGGGAGAGAAAGAGGAGCCCACCCTAATGGGAGTGAGAGAAAGGGGAACCCACCCTAGTGTGATGCAGAGAAAGGGGAGCCCAGCCTAGTGAGAGGAAGAGAAAGGGGAGCCCACCCTAGTGAGAGGAAGGGAAAAGGGAGTCCATCCTAGTGAGAGGGAGAGAAAGTGGAGCCCACCCTAGTGAGAGGAAGGGAAAGCGGAGCCCACCCTAGTGAGAGGAAGGGAAAAGGGAGCCCATCCTAGTGAGAGGGAGAGAAAGTGGAGCCCACCCTATTGAGAGGAAGGGAAAGGGGAGCCCATCCTAGTGAGAGGAAGGGAAAGTGGAGCCCACCCGAGTGAGAAGGAGAGAAAGGGGAGCCCACCCTCGTGAGAGGGAGAGAAAGGGGAGCCGACCCGAATGGGAGGGAGAGAAAGGGGAGCCCACCCTAGTGGGAGAGGGAGAAAGGGGAGCCCACCCTAGTGGGAGGGAGAGAAAGGGGATCCCACCCTTGTGTGATGGAGAATAAGGGGAGCCCACCCTCGTGAGAGGGGGAGAAAGTGGAGCCCACCCTCGTGAGAGGGGGAGAAAGTGGAGCTCACCCCAGTGAGAGGGGGAGAAAGGGGAGCCCACCCTTGTGAGAGAGGGAGAGAAAACAGAGCTGACACTGGTGAGAGGGAGAGAAAGGGAATTGAACCCTCGAGAGAGGGAGAGAATCGGGAGCCCACCCTAATGAGAGGGAGAGAATGGGGAGCCCACCCTAATGAGAGGGAGAGGCAGGGGAGCTCTCCCTAGTGACAGGCAGAAAGGGGTGCCGACCCTCGTCAACGGGGAAGAGAAAAGAGAGCCTAACGTAGTGAGCTGTTGAGATAGGGAGTGCACCCTTGTGAGAGGGCGAGAGAATGCGGAGCCCACCCTTGTGTGCGGGGGAGAGAAAGGGGAGCCACCCTATTGAGAGGGAGCGAAAGGGGAGCCCACCCTAGTGGGAGGGAGAGAAAGGGGAGCCCACCCTAATTGGAGGGAGAGAAACGGGTAGCCTAACCAAGCGGGAGGGAGAGAAATGGGAGCCTAGCCCAATGGGAGTGAGGGAAAGGGGAGCCCATCCGAGTGGGAGGGAGAGAAAAGGGGAGCCCAGCCTGGTGAGAGGAAGAGAAAGTGGAGCCCATCCTAGTGAGAGGAAGGGAAAGGGGAGCCCACCCTAGTGAGAGGAAGGGAAATGGGAGCCCACCCTAGTGAGAGGGAGAGAAAGGGGAGCCCATCCTAGTGAGAGGGAGAGAAAGGGGAGCCCATCCTAGTGAGAGGGAGAGAAAGGGGAGCCCATCCTAGTGAGAGGGAGAGAAAGGGGAGCCCATCCTAGTGAGGGGGAGAGAAAGGGGAGCCCACCCTAGTGAGAGGGAGAGAAAGGGGAGCCCACCCTAATGAGAGGGAGAGGCAGGGGAGCTCTCCCTAGTGACAGGCAGAAAGGGGTGCCGACCCTCGTCAACGGGGAAGAGAAAAGAGAGCCTAACGTAGTGAGCTGTTGAGATAGGGAGTGCACCCTTGTGAGAGGGCGAGAGAATGCGGAGCCCACCCTTGTGTGCGGGGGAGAGAAAGGGGAGCCACCCTATTGAGAGGGAGCGAAAGGGGAGCCCACCCTAGTGGGAGGGAGAGAAAGGGGAGCCCACCCTAATTGGAGGGAGAGAAACGGGTAGCCTAACCAAGCGGGAGGGAGAGAAATGGGAGCCTAGCCCAATGGGAGTGAGGGAAAGGGGAGCCCATCCGAGTGGGAGGGAGAGAAAAGGGGAGCCCAGCCTGGTGAGAGGAAGAGAAAGTGGAGCCCATCCTAGTGAGAGGAAGGGAAAGGGGAGCCCACCCTAGTGAGAGGAAGGGAAATGGGAGCCCACCCTAGTGAGAGGGAGAGAAAGGGGAGCCCATCCTAGTGAGAGGGAGAGAAAGGGGAGCCCATCCTAGTGAGAGGGAGAGAAAGGGGAGCCCATCCTAGTGAGAGGGAGAGAAAGGGGAGCCCATCCTAGTGAGGGGGAGAGAAAGGGGAGCCCACCCTAGTGAGAGGGAGAGAAAGGGGAGCCCACCCTAGTGAGCGGGAGATAAAGGGGAGCCCACCCAAGTGACGAGGCGAATGGGGAACCGATCCTAATGAGCTGTGGAAGAAGGGAGTTCACCCTGGAGAGGAAAGAAGGGAGAGCAACGCCCAGTGAGATGGAAAGTGGAGCCCACCCTAGCGAGAGGGGAATCAAGGGGAGCCCACCCTTGTGAAGGGGGGAGAGAAAACGGAGCTGACCCCGGTGAGAGGGAGAGAAAGAGGATTGAATCCATTGAGAGGGAGCGAAAGGGGAGCCCACCCTAGTGGGAGGGAGAGAAAGGGGAGCCCACCCTCATGGGAGGGAGAGAAAGGGGAGCCCACCCTCGTGAGAGGGGGAGAAAGTGGAACTCACTCCAGTGAGAGGGGGAGAAAGGGGAGCCCACCCTTGTGAGAGGGGGAGAGAAAACAGAGCTGACACTGGTGAGAGGGAGAGAAAGGGAATTGAATGCTATTGAGAGGGAGCGAAAGGGGAGCCCACCCTATTGAGAGGGAGCGAAAGGAGAGCCCACCCTAGTGTGATGGAGAGAAAGGGGAGCCCAGCCTAGTGAGAGGAAGAGAATGTGGAGCCCACGCTAATGAGAGGAAGGGAAAGGGGAGCCCTCCGTAGTGAGAGGAAGGGAAAAGGGAGCCCATCCTAGTGAGAGGGAGAGAAAGGGGAGCCGACCCTAGTGAGCGGGAGATAAAGGGGAGCCCACCCAAGTGACGGGGAGAATGGAGAACCGATCCTAATGAGCTGTGGAAGAAGGGAGTTCACCCTAGAGAGGAGAGAAAGGAGAGCAACGCCCAGTGAGATGGAAAGTGGAGCCCACCCTAGCGAGAGGGGAAGAAAGGGGAGCCCACCCTTGTGAAGGGGGGAGAGAAAACGGAGCTGACCCTGGTGAGAGGGAGAGAAAGGGGATTGAATCCTATTGAGAGGGAGCGAAAGGGGAGCCCACCCTATTGAGAGGGAGCGAAAGGGGAGCCCACCCCATTGGGAGGGAGAGAAAGTAGAGCCCACCCTAGTGGGAGGGAGAGAAAGGGGAGCCCACCCTAGTGGGAGGGAGAGAAAGGGGAGCCCACCCTAGTGGGAGGGAGAGAAAGGGGAGCCCACCCTATTGAGAGGGAGCGAAAGGGGAGACCACCCTATTGGGAGGGAGAGAAAGTAGAGCCCACCCTATTGGGAGGGAGAGAAAGGGGAGCCCACCCTCGTGGGAAGGAGAGAAAGGGGAGCCCACCCTAGTGGGAGTGAGAGAAAGGGGATCCCATCCTCGTGAGAGGGAGAGAAAGTGGAGCCCACCCTCGTGAGAGGGGGAGAAAGTGGAGCCCACCCTCGTGAGAGGGGGAGAAAGTGGAGCTCACCCCAGTGAGAGGGGGAGAAAGGGGAGCCCACCCTTGTGAGAGGGGGAGAGAAAACAGAGCTGACACTGGTGAGAGGGAGAGAAAGGGAATTGAACCCTCGTGAGAGGGAGAGAATGGGGAGCCCACCCTAATGAGAGGGAGAGAATGGGGAGCCCACCCTAATGAGAGGGAGAGACAGGGGAGCTGTCCCTAGTGACAGGCAGAAAGGGGTGCCGACACTCGTGAACGGGGAAGAGAAAGGAGAGCCTAACGTAGTGAGCAGTTGAGATAGGGAGTGCACCTTTGTGAGAGGGCGAGAGAATGCGGAGCCCACCCTTGTGTGCGGGGGAGAGAAAGGGGAGCCCACCCTATTGAGAGGGAGCGAAAGGGGAGCCCACCCTAGTGGGAGGGAGAGAAAGGGGAGCCCACCCTAATTGGAGGGAGCGAAAGGGGTAGCCCACCCTGGCGGGAGGGAGAGAAATGGGAGCCTAGCCTAATGAGAGGGAGAGAAAGGGGTAGCCCACCCTAGTAGGAGGGAGAGAAAGAGGAGCCCACCCTAATGGGAGTGAGAGAAAGGGAACCCCACCCTAGTGTGATGGAGAGAAAGGGGAGCCCAGCCTGGTGAGAGGAAGAGAAAGTGGAGCCCATCCTAGTGAGAGGAAGGGAAAGGGGAGCCCACCCTAGTGAGAGGAAGGGAAAGGGGAGCCCACCCGAATGAGAGGAAGTGAAAGGGCAGCCCTCTATACTGAGAGGGAGAGAAAGGGGAGCCCAGCCTAGTGAGAGGAAGAGAAAGTGGAGCCCATCCTAGTGAGAGGAAGGGAAAGGGGAGCCCACGCTAGTGAGAGGAAGGGAAAATGGAGCCCATCCTCGTGAGAGGAAGGAAAAGGGGAGCCCACCCTAGTGAGAGGAAGGGAAAGGGGAGCCCACCCGAATGAGAGGAAGTGAAAGGGCAGCCCTCTATACTGAGAGGGAGAGAATGGGGAGCCCACCCTAGTGAGAGGTGGAAAGAGCGGTGCCAATCCTGGTGAGAAGGACGAACCCACCCTGGTGAGAGAATGGGATTGGGGAGCCCACCCTCGTGTGAGGGAAGAAAAGGGGATTGAATCCTAGTGAGAGGGAAAGATAGGGAATGGAACCCTAGTGAGAGGGAGAGAAAGGGCAGCCCAACCAAATGAGAGGGAGAGAAAGGGGAGCCCACCCTAGTGTGATGGAGAGAAAGGGGAGCCCACCCTCGTGAGAGGGGGAGAAAGGGGAGCCCACCATAGTAAGAGGGGGAAAAAGTGGAGCCCACCCTTGTGAGAGGGGGAGAGAAAACGGAGCTGACACTGGTGAGAGGGAGAGAAAGGGAATTGAACCCTCGTGAGAGGGAGAGAATGGGGAGCCCATCCCAATGAGAGGGAGAGAATGGGGAGCCCACCCTAATGAGAGGGAGAAACAGGGGAGCTGTCCCTAGTGACAGGCAGAAAGGGGAGCCAACCCTCGTGAACGGGGAAGAGAAAGGAGAGCCTAACCTAGTGAGCTGTTGAGACAGGGCGTGCACCCTTGTGAGAGGGCGAGAGAATGCAGAGCCCACCCTTGTGTGAGGGGGAGAGAAAGGGGAGCCCACCCTAGTGGGAGGGAGAGAAAGGGGAGCCCACCCAAAAGGGAGGGAGAGAAAGGGGTGGCCCACCCTAGCGGGAGGGAGAGAAATGGGAGCCTAGCCTAATGGGAGTGAGAGAAAGGGGAGCCCACCCGAGTGGGAGGGAGAGAAAGGGGAGCCCACCCTAGTGAAAGGGGGAGAGAAAACTTTGCTGACACTGGTGAGAGGGAGAGAAAGGGAATTGAACCCTAGTGAGATGGAGAGAATGGGGAGCCCATCCTAATGAGAGGGAGAGAATGGGGAGCCCACCCTAGTGAGAGGGAGAAACAGGGGAGCTCTCCCTCGTGACAGGCAGAAAGGGGAGCCAACCCTCGTGAACGGGGAAGAGAAAGGAGAGCCTAACCTCGTGAGCTGTTGAGATAGGCAGTGCACCCTTGTGAGACGGCGAGAGAATGCAGAGCCCATCCTTGTGTGAGGGGGAGAGAAAGGGGAGCCCACCCTAGTGAGAGGGAGAGAAAGGGGAGCCCACCCTAGTGAGAGGGAGAGAAAGGGGAGCCCACCCTCGTGAGAGGGGGAGAATGGGGAGCCCACCCTAGTGAAAGGGGGAGATAGGGAAGCCCATCCGAGTGAGTGGGGGAGAAAGGGAAGCCCACCCTAGTGAGAGGGGGAGAAAGGGGAGCCCACCCTAGTGAAAGGGGGAGAGAAAACGGTGCTGACACTGGTGAGAGGGAGAGAAATGGAATGGAACCCTAGTGAGATGGAGGGAAAAGGGAGCCCACCCAAGTGGGAGAGAGAGAAAGGGGAGCTTCCCCGAGTGACAGGCAGAAAGGGGTGCCGACACCAGTGAGCTATGGAGGAAGGGAGCCCAACCCAGTGAGAGGGGGAGAAAGGGGAGCCCACCATAGTGAGAGGGGGAGAAAGTGGAGCCCACAATCGTGAGAGGGTGAGAGAAAACGGAGCTGACACTGGTGAAAGGGAGAGAAAGGGAATTGAACCCTAGTGAGAGGGAGAGAATGGAGAGCCCACCCTAATGAGAGGGAGAGACAGAGGAGCTGTCCCTAGTGACAGGCAGAAAGGGGAGCCGACCCTCGTGAACGGGGAAGAGAAAGGAGAGCCTAACCGAGTGAGCTGTTGAGAAAGGGAGCCCACCCTTGTGAGAGGGCGGGAGAATGCGGAGCCCACCCTTGTGTGCGGGGGAGAGAAAGTGGAGCCCACCCTAGTGAGCGGGAGAGAAAGGGGAGCCCACCCTAGTGGGAGGGAGAGAATTGGGAGCCCACCCTCGTGAGCCGGGGAGAGAAAGGGGAGCCCACCCTAGTGAGAGGGAGAGAAAGGGGAGCCCACCCTAGTGAGGGAGAGAAAGGGGAGCCCACCCTAGTGAGAGGGAGAGAAAGGGGAGCCCACCCTAGTGAGAGGGAGAGAAAGGGGAGCCCACCATAGTGAGAGGGAGAGAAAGGGGAGCTGACCCTCGTGAGCGGGAGAGAAAGGGGAACCCACCCAAGTGACGGGGAGAATGGGGAACCGATCCTAATGAGCTGTGGAAGAAGGGAGTTCACCCTGGAGAGGAGAGAAAGGAGAGCAACGCCCAGTGAGATGGAAAGTGGAGCCCACCCTAGCGAGAGGGGAAGAAAGGGTAGACCACCCTTGTGAAGTGGGGAGAGAAACGGAGCTGACCCTGGTGAGAGGGAGAGAAAGGGGATTGAACCCTATTGAGAGGGAGCGAAAGGGGAGCCCACCCTAATGGGAGGAAGAGAAAGGGGAGCCCACCCCAGTGGAAGGGAGAGAAAGGGGAGCCCACACTAGTGTGATGGAGAATAAGGGGAGCCTACCCTCGTGAGAGGGAGAGAATGGGGAGCCCATCCCAATGAGAGGGAGAGAATGGGGAGCCCACCCTAATGAGAGGGAGAAACAGGGGAGCTGTCCCTAGTGACAGGCAGAAAGGGGAGCCAACCCTCGTGAACGGGGAAGAGAAAGGAGAGCCTAACCGAGTGAGCTGTTGAGATAGGGCGTGCACCCTTGTGAGAGGGCGAGAGAATGCAGAGCCCACCCTAGTGAGAGGGAGAGAAAGGGGAGCCCACCCTCGTGAGAGGGGGAGAATGGGGAGCCCACCCTAGTGAAAGGGGGAGATAGGGAAGCCCATCCGAGTGAGAGGGGGAGAAAGGGAAGCCCACCCTCGTGAGAGGGGGAGAAAGGGGAGCCCACCCTAGTGAAAGGGGGAGAGAAAACGGTGCTGACACTGGTGAGAGGGAGAGAAATGGAATGGAACCCTAGTGAGATGGAGGGAAAAGGGAGCCCACCCAAGTGGGAGAGAGAGAAAGGGGAGCTTCCCCGAGTGACAGGCAGAAAGGGGTGCCGACACCAGTGAGCTATGGAGGAAGGGAGCCCACCCCAGTGAGAGGGGGAGAAAGGGGAGCTCACCATAGTGAGAGGGGGAGAAAGTGGAGCCCACAATCGTGAGAGGGTGAGAGAAAACGGAGCTGACACTGGTGAAAGGGAGAGAAAGGGAATTGAACCCCAGTGAGAGGGAGAGAATGGAGAGCCCACCCTAATGAGAGGGAGAGACAGGGGAGCTCTCCCTAGTGACAGGCAGAAAGGGGAGCCGACCCTCATGAACGGGGAAGAGAAAGGAGAGCCTAACCGAGTGAGCTGTTGAGAAAGGGAGCCCATCCTTGTGAGAGGGCGAGAGAATGCGGAGCCCACCCTTGTGTGCGGGGGAGAGAAAGTGGAGCCCACCCTAGTGAGCGGGAGAGAAAGGGGAGCCCACCCTAGTGGGAGGGAGAGAATTGGGAGCCCACCCTCGTGAGCCGGGGAGAGAAAGGGGAGCCCACCCTAGTGAGAGGGAGAGAAAGGGGAGCCCACCCTAGTGAGAGGGAGAGAAAGGGGAGCCCACCATAGTGAGAGGGAGAGAAAGGGGAGCTGACCCTAGTGAGCGGGAGAGAAAGGGGAGCCCACCCAAGTGACGGGGAGAATGGGAACCGATCCTAATGAGCTGTGGAAGAAGGGAGTTCACCCTGGAGAGGAGAGAAAGGAGAGCAACGCCCAGTGAGATGGAAAGTGGAGCCCACCCTAGCGAGAGGGGAAGAAAGGGTAGACCACCCTTGTGAAGTGGGGAGAGAAACGGAGCTGACCCTGGTGAGAGGGAGAGAAAGGGGATTGAACCCTATTGAGAGGGAGAGAAAGGGGAGCCCACCCTAATGGGAGGGAGAGAAAGGGGAGCCCACGCCAGTGGGAGGGAGAGAAAGGGGAGCCCACACTAGTGTGATGGAGAATAAGGGGAGCCCACCCTCGTGAGAGGGGGAGAAAGTGGAGCCCACCCTCGTGAGAGGGGGAGAAAGTGGAGCTCACCCCCAGTGAGAGGGGGAGAAAGGGGAGCCCACCCTTGTGAGAGGGGGAGAGAAAACAGAGCTGACACTGGTGAGAGGGAGGGAAAGGGAATTGAACCCTAGTGAGAGGGAGAGAATGGGGAGCCCATCCTAATGAGAGGGAGAGAATGGGGAGCCCACCCTAATGAGAGGGAGAGACAGGGGAGCTGTCCCTAGTGACAGGCAGAAAGGGGAGCCAACCCTCGTGAACGGAGAAGAGAAAAGAGAGCCTAACCTAGTGAGCTGTTGAGACAGGGAGTGCACCCTTGTGAGAGGGCGAGAGAATGCGGAGCCCACCCTTGTGTGAGGGGCAGAGAAAGGGGAGCCCACCCTAGTGAGAGGGAGAGAAAGGGGAGCCCACCCTAGTGAGAGGGAGAGAAAGGGGAGCCCATCCGAGTGGGAGTGAGAGAAAGGGGTAGCCCACCCTGGCGGGAGGGAGAGAAATGGGAGCCTAGCCTAATGGGAGTGAGAGAAAGGGGAGCCCACCATAGTGAGAGGGAAAAAAGTGGAGCCCACCCTTGTGAGAGGGGGAGAGAAAACGGAGCTGACACTGGTGAGAGGGAGAGAATGGGAATTGAACCCTAGTGAGAGGGAGAGAATGGGGAGCCCACCCTAATGAGTGGGAGAAACAGGGGAGCTCTCCCGAGTGACAGGCAGAAAGGGGAGCCAACCCTCGTGAATGGGGAAGACAAAAGAGAGCCTAACCTAGTGAGCTGTTGACATAGGGAGTGCGCCCTTGTGAGAGGGCGAGAGAATGCGGAGCCCACCCTTGTGTGAGGGGCAGAGAAAGTGGAGCCCACCCTAGTGAGAGGGAGAGAAAGGGGAGCCCACCCTAGTGAGAGGGAGAGAAAGGGGAGCCCACCCTAGTGAGAGGGAGAGAAAGGGGAGCCCACCCCAGTGAGAGGGAGAGAAAGGGGAGCCCACCCTCGTGAGTGGGAGAGAAAGGGGAGCCCACCCTAGTGAGTGGGAGAGAAAGCAGAGCCCACCCTAGTGAGAGGGGCAGAAAGTCTAGCCCACCCTAGTGAGAGGGAGAGAATGGGGAGCCCACCATAATGTGAGGGAAAGAAAGGGGGCTCACCCTAGTGACGGGGAGAAAGGGGAGCCGATCCTAATGAGCTGTGGAAGAAGGGAGTTCACCCTAGAGAGGAGAGAAAGGAGAGCAACGCCCAGTGAGATGGAAAGTGGAGCCCACCCTATCGAGAGGAGAAGAAAGGGGAGCCCACCCTTGTGAAAGGGGGAGAAAGGGGAGCCCACCCTCGTGAGAGGGGGGGAGAAAGTGGAGCCCACCCTAGTGAGAGGGGGAGAAAGGGGAGCCCACCCTAGAGAGGGTGAGAGAAGGTGAGACCACCCCCGTGAGAGGGAGAGAAAGGGGAGACCCTCCTAGTGAGCGGGGGAGAAAGCTGACGCACCCTGGTGAGGTGGGGAGAAAGGGGAGCCCACGCTCGTGAGTGTTCGAGAAAGGGGATCCCATCCTAGTGAGAGGGAAAGGGGAGCCCACTGTAGAGTGTGTTAGAGAATGGGGAGCCCACTCTTGTGAGAGGGAAAGAAAGGGGAGACCAATCACTTCCAAGGGATAGAATGGGGAGCCCACCCTAGTGATAGGGGGAGAAAGGGGAGCCCACCCTAGTGATAGGGGGAGAAAGGGGAGCCCACCCTCGTGATAGGGGGAGAAAGGGGAGCCCACCCTAGTGAGAGGGAGAGAAAGGCGAGCCCACCCTAGTGAGAGGGGGAGATGGCGGAGCCCTCATTCCTGAAAGGGGGAGAATGGGGAGACCACCCCAGTGAAAGGCCGTAGGGTAAGGGAGAAAAAGGGTAGCCCACCCTCGCCCACCCTAGCGAGGGAGAGAAAGGAGTGCTGACCCTCGTGAACGGGGGAGAGAAAGGAGATTGCACCCTTGTGATCTGTGGAGAAAGGGAGCCCATCCTAGTGAGAGGGAGAGAATGGGGAGCCCACCCTATTGAGAGGAAGTGAAAGGGCAGCCCACCCCCTCGTGAGAGGGGGAGAAAGTGGAGCTCACCCTAGTGAGGGGGAGAGAAGGTGAGACCACCCTCGTGAGAGGGAGAGAAAGGGGAGACCCTCCTAGTGAGAGGGAGAGAATGGGGAGCCCACCCTAATGAGAGGTGGAAAGAGCGGTGCCGACCCTGGTGAGAAGAACGAGCCCACCCTGATGAGAGGAAGGGATTGGGGAGCCCACCCTAGTGTGAGGGAAGAAAAGGGGATTGAATCCTATTGAGAGAGAAAGAAAGGGAATGGAACCCTAGTGAGAGGGAGAGAAAGGGCAGCCCACCCTAATGGGAGTGAGAGAAAGTGGTAGCCCACCCTCGTGGGAGGGAGAGAAAGGGGAGCCCACCCTAATGGGAGTGAGAAAGGGGATCCCACCCTAGTGTGATGGAGAGAAAGGGGAGCCCACCCTCGTGAGAGGGGGAGAAAGGGGAGCCCACCATAGTGAGAGGGGTAGAAAGTGGAGCCTACCCTCGTGAGAGGGGGAGAAAGTGGAGCTCACCCTTGTGAGAGGGGGAGAGAAAACGGAGCTGACACTGGTGACAGGGAGAGAAAGGGAATTGAACCCTAGTGAGAGGGAGAGAATGGGGAGCCCACTGTAATGAGAGGGAGAGAATGGGGAGCCCACCCTAATGAAAGGGAGAAACAGGGGAGCTCTCCCTAGTGACAGGCAGAAAGGGGAGCCAACCCTCGTGAATGGGGAAGAGAAAGGAGAGCCGAACCTAGTGAGCTGTTGAGACAGGGAGTGCACCCTTGTGAGAGGGCGAGAGAATGCGGAGCCAACCCTTGTGTGAAGGGGAGGTAAAGGGGAGCCCACCCTAGTGAGAGGGAGAGAAAGGGGAGCCCACCCTAGTGAGAGGGAGAGAAAGGGGAGCCCACCCCAGTGAGAGGGAGAGAAAGGGGAGCCCACCCTCGTGAGTGGGAGAGAAAGGGGAGCCCACCCTAGTGAGTGGGAGAGAAAGCAGAGCCCACCCTAGTGAGAGGGGCAGAAAGTCTAGCCCACCCTAGTGAGAGGGAGAGAATGGGGAGCCCACCATAATGTGAGGGAAAGAAAGGGGGCTCACCCTAGTGACGGGGAGAAAGGGGAGCCGATCCTAATGAGCTGTGGAAGAAGGGAGTTCACCCTAGAGAGGAGAGAAAGGAGAGCAACGCCCAGTGAGATGGAAAGTGGAGCCCACCCTATCGAGAGGAGAAGAAAGGGGAGCCCACCCTTGTGAAAGGGGGAGAAAGGGGAGCCCACCCTCGTGAGAGGGGGGGAGAAAGTGGAGCCCACCCTAGTGAGAGGGGGAGAAAGGGGAGCCCACCCTAGAGAGGGTGAGAGAAGGTGAGACCACCCCCGTGAGAGGGAGAGAAAGGGGAGACCCTCCTAGTGAGCGGGGGAGAAAGCTGACGCACCCTGGTGAGGTGGGGAGAAAGGGGAGCCCACGCTCGTGAGTGTTCGAGAAAGGGGATCCCATCCTAGTGAGAGGGAAAGGGGAGCCCACCGTAGAGTGTGTTAGAGAATGGGGAGCCCACTCTTGTGAGAGGGAAAGAAAGGGGAGACCAATCACTTCCAAGGGATAGAATGGGGAGCCCACCCTAGTGATAGGGGGAGAAAGGGGAGCCCACCCTAGTGATAGGGGGAGAAAGGGGAGCCCACCCTCGTGATAGGGGGAGAAAGGGGAGCCCACCCTAGTGAGAGGGAGAGAAAGGCGAGCCCACCCTAGTGAGAGGGGGAGATGGCGGAGCCCTCATTCCTGAAAGGGGGAGAATGGGGAGACCACCCCAGTGAAAGGCCGTAGGGTAAGGGAGAAAAAGGGTAGCCCACCCTCGCCCACCCTAGCGAGGGAGAGAAAGGAGTGCTGACCCTCGTGAACGGGGGAGAGAAAGGAGATTGCACCCTTGTGATCTGTGGAGAAAGGGAGCCCATCCTAGTGAGAGGGAGAGAATGGGGAGCCCACCCTATTGAGAGGAAGTGAAAGGGCAGCCCACCCCCTCGTGAGAGGGGGAGAAAGTGGAGCTCACCCTAGTGAGGGGGAGAGAAGGTGAGACCACCCTCGTGAGAGGGAGAGAAAGGGGAGACCCTCCTAGTGAGAGGGAGAGAATGGGGAGCCCACCCTAATGAGAGGTGGAAAGAGCGGTGCCGACCCTGGTGAGAAGAACGAGCCCACCCTGATGAGAGGAAGGGATTGGGGAGCCCACCCTAGTGTGAGGGAAGAAAAGGGGATTGAATCCTATTGAGAGAGAAAGAAAGGGAATGGAACCCTAGTGAGAGGGAGAGAAAGGGCAGCCCACCCTAATGGGAGTGAGAGAAAGTGGTAGCCCACCCTCGTGGGAGGGAGAGAAAGGGGAGCCCACCCTAATGGGAGTGAGAAAGGGGATCCCACCCTAGTGTGATGGAGAGAAAGGGGAGCCCACCCTCGTGAGAGGGGGAGAAAGGGGAGCCCACCATAGTGAGAGGGGTAGAAAGTGGAGCCTACCCTCGTGAGAGGGGGAGAAAGTGGAGCTCACCCTTGTGAGAGGGGGAGAGAAAACGGAGCTGACACTGGTGACAGGGAGAGAAAGGGAATTGAACCCTAGTGAGAGGGAGAGAATGGGGAGCCCACTGTAATGAGAGGGAGAGAATGGGGAGCCCACCCTAATGAAAGGGAGAAACAGGGGAGCTCTCCCTAGTGACAGGCAGAAAGGGGAGCCAACCCTCGTGAATGGGGAAGAGAAAGGAGAGCCGAACCTAGTGAGCTGTTGAGACAGGGAGTGCACCCTTGTGAGAGGGCGAGAGAATGCGGAGCCAACCCTTGTGTGAAGGGGAGGTAAAGGGGAGCCCACCCTAGTGAGAGGGAGAGAAAGGGGAGCCCACCCTAGTGAGAGGGAGAGAAAGGGGATCCCACCCTAGTGAGAGGGAGAGAAAGGGGATCCCACCCTAGTGAGAGGGAGAGAAAGGGGATCCCACCCTAGTGAGAGGGAGAGAAAGGGGAGCCCACCCTAGTGAGAGGGAGAGAATGGGGGCTCACCCTAGTGAGAGGGAGAGAAAGGGGAGCCCACCCAAGTGACGGGGAGAAAGGGGAACCGATCCTGATGAGCTGTGGAAGAAGGGAGTTCACCCGAGAGAGGAGAGAAAGGAGAGCAATGCCCAGTGAGATGGAAAAGGGAGCCCACCCTTGCGAGATGAAAAGAAAGGTGAGACCACCCTCGTGAGAGGGAGAGAAAGGGGAGACCCTCCTAGTGAGCGGGGGAGAAAGCTGACGCACCCTGGTGAGGTGGGGAGAAAGGGGAGCCCACCGTAGTGAGTGTTAGAGAATGGGGAGCCCACTCTAGTGAGGGAGAGAGAAAGGGGAGCCCACCCTAGTGAGGGAGAGGGAAAGGGCCGCCCACCCTTGTGTGAGGGAGAGAAGGTAAGACCACCCTGGTAAGAGGGAGAGGAAGGGGTGTCCACCCTAGTGACGGAGAAAGCTGAGCTAACCCTAATGAGCGGGTGAGTGAAAGGAGAGCCTACCCTAGTGAGCTGTGGAGAGAGCGAGCCCAACCTAGTGAGAAAGCGAGAAAGTGGAGCCCACCCTTGTGATCTGGGGAGAAAAGGGAGCCCACCCTGGTGAGAGGGAGAGAATGGGGAGCCCACTCTCATGAGAGGGGGTGAAGGCGGAGCCCACACTAGTGAATGGGGGAGAAAGGGAGGCCACCCCAGTGAGTAGAAGAAAGGGGAGCCCACCTCATTGAGAGGTCGAGAAAGGGGAGCCTATCGTAGTGAGAGGGAGAGAAATGGGAGCCCACCCTAGTGATAGGGGGAGAAAGGGGAGCCCACCCTAGTGATAGGGGGAGAAAGGGGAGTCCACCCGAGTGAGAAGGAGAGAAAGGCGAGCCCACTCTAGTGAGAGTGGGAGATGGCGGAGCCCCCATTCCTGAAATGGGGAGAATGGAGAGACCACCCCAGTGAAAGGCCGTAGGGTAATGGAGAGAAAGGGGAGCCCACCCTAGTAGGAGGGAGAGAAAGGGGAGCTTCCCCTAGTGAGAGGCAGAAATGGGTGCCGACACTAGTGAGCTATGGAGGAAGGGAGCCCACCCTCGTGAGAGGGGCAGATAAAGGAGAGCAAAGCCAAGTGAGAGGGAGAGAAAGGGGAGCCCACCCTAATGATACAGAGAGAAAGTGGAGCCCACCCTAATGAGAGGGGGAGAAAGGGGAGCCCACCCTAGTGAGAGGGGGAGAAAGGGGAGCCCACCATAGTGAGAGGGGGAGAAAGGGGAGCCCACCATAGTGAGAGGGGGAGAAAGTGGAGCCCACCCTCGTGAGAGGGGGAGAAAAAATGGAGCTGACACTGGTGAAAGGGAGAGAAAGGGAATTGAACCCTAGTGAGAGGGAGAGAATGGAGAGCCCACCCTAGTGGGAGGGAGAGAGAGGGGAGCCCACCCAAGTGGAAGGGAGAGAAAGGGGATCCCACCCTAGTGGGAGAGGGAGAAAGGGGATCCCACCCTAGTGAGAGGCAGAGAATGGGGAGCCCACCCTAGTGAGAGGGAGAGAAAGGGGAGCCCACCCTCGTGAGCGAGGGAGAGAAAGGAGAGCCCACCCTACTGAGAGGGAGAGAAAGGGGAGCCCATCCTTTTGAGCTGTGGAGAATGGGGAGCCCAACCTAGTGAGGGAGAGGGAAAGGGGAGCCCACCCTAGTGAGGGAGAGGGAAAGTGGAGCCCACCCTCGTGTGAGGGAGAGAAGGTGAGACCACCCTGGTAAGAGGGAGAGAAAAGGGTGTCCACCCTCGTGATGGAGAAAGCTGAGCTGACCCTAGTGAGCGGATGAGTGAAAGGAGAGCCTCCCCTAGTGAGCTGTGGAGAGAGCGAGCCCAACCTAGTGAGAAGGCGAGAAAGTGGAGCCCACCCTTGCGAGCTGAGGAGAAAGGGGAGCCCACCCTGGTGAGAGGGAGAGAATGGGGAGCCCACTCTCGTGAGAGGGGGTGAAGACGGAGCCCTCACTAGTGAATGGGGAGAAAGGGAGGCCACCCCAGTGAGTAGAAGAAAGGGGAGCCCACCTCATTGAGAGGTCGAGAAAGGGGAGCCTATCGTAGTGAGAGGGAGAGAAAGGGGAGCCCACCCTAGTGATAGGGGGAGAAAGGGGAGCCCACCCTAGTGATAGGGGGAGAAAGGCGAGCCCACCCTAGTGATAGGGGGAGAAAGGCGAGCCCACCCTAGTGAGAGGGGGAGATGGCGGAACCCTCATTCCTGAAAGGGGGAGAATGGGGAGACCACCCCAGTGAAAGGCCGTAGGGTAAGGGAGAGAAAGGGGAGCCCACCCTAGTGATAGGGGGAGAAAGGGTAGCCCACCCTAGTGATAGGGGGAGAAAGGAGTGCTGACCCTCGTGAACGGGGGAGAGAAAAGAGATTGCACCCTTGTGATCTATGGTGAGAGGGAGATAAAGGGGAGCCCACCCTAGTGAGAGGGAGAGAAAGGGGAGCCCACCCTTGTGAAAGGGGGAGAAAGGGGAGCCCACCCTAGTGAGGGGGGGGGAGAAGGTGAGACCACCCTCGTGAGAGGGAGAGAAAGGGGAGACCCTCCTCGTGAGCAGGGGAGAAAGCTGACGCACCCTGGTGAGGTGAGGAGAAAGGGGAGCCCATGCTCGTGAGTGTTAGAGAAAGGGGATCCCATCCTAGTGAGAGGGAAAGGGGAGCCCGCCGTAGTGAGTGTTCGAGAATGGGGAGCCCACATTATTGAGAGGGAAAGAAAGGGAGACCAATCACGTCAGAGGGATAGAATGGGGAGCCCACCCTAGTGAGCGGGGGAGAGAAAGGAGAGCCCACCCTACTGAGAGGGAGAAAAAGGGGAGCCCATCCTTGTGAGCTGTGGAGAATGGGGAGCCCAACCGAGTGAGGGAGAGAGAAAGGGGAGCCCACCCTAGTGAGAGGGGAAGAAAGGGGAGCCCACCCTCGTGAGAGGGGGAAAGCGGTGCCGAACCTGGTGAGAAGGACGAGCCCACCCTGATGAGAGGAGGGGATTGGGGAGCCCACCCTAGTGTGAGGGAAGAAAAGGGGATTGAACCCTAGTGAGAGGGAGAGAAAGGGAATGGAACCCTAGTGAGAGGGAGAGAAAGGGAATGGAACCCTAGTGTGAGAGAATGAAAGGGGAGCCCACCCTCGTGAGGGGGAGAAAGGGGAGTCCACCATAGTGAGCAGGGGAGAGATAGGAGAGCCCACCCTACTGATAGCGTGAGAATGTGGAGCCCACCCTAATCAGCGGGGGAGAATGGGAGCCCACCCTAGTGAGAGGAGGAGAGGAATGAAAGCCCACCCTAGTGAGAGGGAGAGAAAGGGGAGCCCACCCTAGTGAGAGGGAGAGAAAGGGGAGCCCACACTAGTGAGAGGGAGAGACAGGGGAGCCCACACCAGTGAGAGGGAGAGAAAGGTGAGCCCACTCTAGTGAGAGGGAGAGAAAGGTGAGCCCACTCTAGTGAGAGGGAGAGAAAGGTGAGCCCACTCTAGTGAGAGGGAGAGAAAGGTGAGCCCACCCTAATGATACAGAGAGAAAGTGGAGCCCACCCTAATGAGAGGCGAGAATGGGGATCCCACCCTAGTGAGAGGGAGAGAAAGGGGAGCCCACACTAGTGAGAGGGAGAGACAGGGGAGCCCACACCAGTGAGAGGGAGAGAAAGGTGAGCCCACCCTCGTGAGAGGGGGAGAAAAAATGGAGCTGACACTGGTGAAAGGGAGAGAAAGGGAATTGAACCCTAGTGAGAGGGAGAGAATGGAGAGCCCACCCTAGTGGGAGGGAGAGAGAGGGGAGCCCACCCAAGTGGAAGGGAGAGAAAGGGGATCCCACCCTAGTGAGAGGGGGAGAATGGGGTGCCCACCCTAGTGAGAGGGAGAGAAAGGGGATCCCACCCTAGTGGGAGAGGGAGAAAGGGGATCCCACCCTAGTGAGAGGCAGAGAATGGGGAGCCCACCCTAGTGAGAGGGAGAGAAAGGGGAGCCCACCCTCGTGAGCGAGGGAGAGAAAGGAGAGCCCACCCTACTGAGAGGGAGAGAAAGGGGAGCCCATCCTTTTGAGCTGTGGAGAATGGGGAGCCCAACCTAGTGAGGGAGAGGGAAAGGGGAGCCCACCCTAGTGAGGGAGAGGGAAAGTGGAGCCCACCCTCGTGTGAGGGAGAGAAGGTGAGACCTCCCTGGTAAGAGGGAGAGAAAAGGGTGTCCACCCTCGTGACGGAGAAAGCTGAGCTGACCCTAGTGAGCGGATGAGTGAAAGGAGAGCCTCCCCTAGTGAGCTGTGGAGAGAGCGAGCCCAACCTAGTGAGAAGGCGAGAAAGTGGAGCCCACCCTTGCGAGCTGAGGAGAAAGGGGAGCCCACCCTGGTGAGAGGGAGAGAATGGGGAGCCCACTCTCGTGAGAGGGGGTGAAGACGGAGCCCTCACTAGTGAATGGGGAGAAAGGGAGGCCACCCCAGTGAGTAGAAGAAAGGGGAGCCCACCTCATTGAGAGGTCGAGAAAGGGGAGCCCATCATAGTGAGAGGGAGAGAAAGGGGAGCCCACCCTAGTGATAGGGGGAGAAAGGGGAGCCCACCCTAGTGAGAAGGGGAGAAAGGCGAGCCCACCCTAGTGAGAGGGGGAGATGGCGGAACCCTCATTCCTGAAAGGGGGAGAATGGGGAGACCACCCCAGTGAAAGGCCGTAGGGTAAGGGAGAGAAAGGGGAGCCCACCCTAGTGATAGGGGGAGAAAGGGTAGCCCACCCTAGTGATAGGGGGAGAAAGGAGTGCTGACCCTCGTGAACGGGGGAGAGAAAAGAGATTGCACCCTTGTGATCTATGGAGAAAGGAAGCCCACCCTAGTGAGAGGGAGATAAAGGGCAGCCCACCCTAGTGAGAGGGAGAGAAAGGGGAGCCCACCCTTGTGAAAGGGGGAGAAAAGGGAGCCCACCCTAGTGAGGGGGGAGAAGGTGAGACCACCCTCGTGAGTGTTCGAGAAAGGGGATCCCATCCTAGTGAGAGGGAAAGGGGAGCCTACCGTAGTGTGTGTTAGAAAATGGGGAGCCCACTCTAGTGAGAGGGAAAGAAAGGGGAGACCAATCACGTCAGAGGGATAGAATGGGGAGCCCACCCTAGTGAGCGGGGGAGAGAAAGGAGAGCCCATCCTACTGAGAGGGAGAGAAAGGGGAGCCCATCCTTGTGAGCTGTGGAGAATGGGGAGCCCAACCAAGTGAGGGAGAGAGAAAGGGGAGCCCACCATAGTGAGAGGGGGAAAGCGGTGCCGAACCTGGTGAGAAGGACGAGCTCACCCTGATGAGAGGAGGGGATTGGGGAGCCCACCCTAATGTGAGGGAAGAAAAGGGGATTGAACCCTAGTGAGAGGGAAAGAAAGGGAATGGAAACCTAGTGAGAGGGAGAGAAAGGGAATGGAACCCTAGTGTGAGAGAATGAAAGGGGAGCCCACCCTCGTGAGGGGGAGAAAGGGGAGTCCACCATAGTGAGCAGGGGAGAGATAGGAGAGCCCACCCTACTGATAGTGTGAGAATGTGGAGCCCACCCTAATCAGCGGGGGAGAATGGGAACCCACCCTAGTGAGAGGAGGAGAGAAAGGTGAGCCCACCCTAGTGAGAGGGAGAGAAAGGGGAGCCCACCCTAGTGAGAGGGAGAGACAGGGGAGCCCACACCAGTGAGAGGGAGAGAAAGGTGAGCCCACTCTAGTGAGAGGGAGAGAAAGGGGAGCCCACCCTAGTGAGAGGGAAAGAAAGGTGAGCCCACCCTAGTGAGAGGGAGAGAAAGGGGAGCCCACACCAGTGAGAGGGAGAGAAAGGGGAGCCGACCCTAGTGAGAGGGAGAGAAAGGGGAGCCCACACCAGTGAGAGGGAGAGAAAGGGGAGCCCACCATAGTGAGAGGGAGAGAAGGTGAGACCTTCCTCGTGAGAACAGAGAAAGGGGAGCCCATCCTAGTGACAGGGAGAGAAAGGGGAGACCCTCCTAGTGAGCGGGGGAGAAAGCTGATGCACCCTGGTGAGGTGGGGAGAAAGGGGAGCCCACCCTAGTGAGAGGGAAAAGGGAGCCCACCGTAGTGAGCGGGAGAGAGAAAGGAGATCCCACCCTACAGAGAGGGAGAAAAAGGGGAGCCCATCCTTGTGAGATGTGGAGAATGGGGATCCCAACCTAGTGAGGGAGAGAGAATGGGGAGCCCACCCTAGTGAGGGAGAGAGAAAGGGGAGCCCACCCTGGTAAGAGGGAGAGGAAGGGGTGTCCACCCTAGTGACGGAGAAAGCTGAGCTGACCCGAGTGAGCGGGTGAGTGAAAGGAGAGCCTACCCTAGTGAGCTGTGGAGAAAGGGGAGCCCACCCTGGTGAGAGGGAGAGAAAGCGGACCTTCCCCCCCACCCCCACCACTTGAAATGAAGGGAAAGTGGAGCCCACCTTAGAGAGGGGGAGAGAGGGGAAGAAAGGGGAGCCGACCTGAGTGGGAGGGAGAGAAAGGGGAGCCCACCCTAGTGAGAGGGAGAGAATGGGGAGCCCACCCTAGTGAGAGGTGGTAAAGGCGGAGCCCTCACTAGTGAACGGGGGAGAAAGGGAGGCCACCCTAGTGAGAGGGGGAGATGGCGGAGCCCTCATTCCTGAAAGGGAGAATGGGGAGAACACCCCATTGAAAGGCCGTAGGGTAAGGGAGAGAACGGGTAGCCCACCCTAGAGAGGGAGAGAAAGGGTAGCCCACCCTAGTGATAGGGGGTGAAAGGAGTGCTGACCCTCGTGAACGGGGGAGAGAAAGGAGATTGCACCCTTGTGATCTGAGGAGAAAGGGAGCCCATCCTAGTGAGAGGGAGAGAAAGGGGAGCCCACCCTAGTGAGAGGGAGAGAAATGGGAGCCCATCTTAGTGAGAGGGAGAGAAAGGGGAGCCCACCCTAGTGAGAGGGAGAGAAATGGGAGCCCACCCTAGTGAGAGGGAGAGAAAGGGGAGCCCACCCTTGTGAGAGGGAGAGAAATGGGAACCCACCCTGATGAGAGGGAGAGAAAGGGGAGCCCATCCTAGTGAGAGGGAGAGAAAGGGGAGCCCACCCTAGTGAGAGGGAGAGAAATGGGAACCCACCCTGATGAGAGGGAGAGAAAGGGGAGCCCACCATAGTGAGAGGGAGAGAAAGTGGAGCCCACCCTAGTGAGAGGGAAAGAACGGAGACCCCACCCTTGTGAGCTGTGGAGAAAGGGAGCCCATCCTAGTGAGAGGGAGAGAATGAGGGGCCCACCCTTGTGAGCTGTGGAGAATGGCGAGCCCACCCTCGTGAGAGGGAGAGAAAGAGGGACCCACCCTGGTGAGCTGTGGAGATAGGGGAGCCCACCCTCGTGAGAGGGAGAGAAAGTGGATTGAACCCTAGTGAGAAGGACAGGTAGACAGAGCCCACCCCATTGAGAAGAATGGAAAAGGGAGCCCACCATTGTGAGAAGGAGAGAAAGGGGAGCCTGCTCCAGTGATCTGAGGAGAAAAGGAGCCACCCTAGTGAGAGGGGGAGAGAAAGGAGAGCCCATCCTAGTGGGGGGCAGAGAAAGGGGAGCCCACCCTGGTGATTGGGAGAGAAAGGAGAGCCCTCCCTGGAGAGGGAGAGACAGGGTACCCACCTCGTTGAGAGAGAGAGAAAAGGGAACCCACCCTAGTGAGAGGGAGAGAAAGGGGAGCCCATCCTTGTGAGCTGTGGAGAATGGGGAGCCCAACCTAGTGAGAGGGGGAGAGAATGGGGAGCCCACCCTAGTGTGAGGGAGAGAAGGTGAGACCACCCTGGTAGGAGGGAGAGGAAGGGGTGCCCACCCTAGTGATGAAGAAAGCTGAGCTGACCCTAGTGAGCGGGTGAGTGGAAGGAGAGCCTCCCCTAGTGAGCTATGGAAAGAGGGAGCCCAACCTATTGAGAGTGAGAGAAAGGGGAGCCCACCCTTGTGAGCTGAGGAAAAGGGGAGCCCAACCTCGTTGGGGGGCAGATAAATGGGAGCCCATCCTTGTGAGAGGGAGAGATGGCGGAGCCCTCATTCCTGAAAGGGGGAGAATGGGGAGACCACCCCAGTGAAAGGCCATAGGATAAGGGAGAGAAAGGGTAGCCCACCCTAGCGAGGGGGTGAAAGGTGTGCTGACCTTCGTGAACGGGGGAGAGAAAGGAGATTGCACCCTTGTGATCTGTGGAGAAAGGGAGCCCATCCTAGTGAGAGGGAGAGAAAGGGGAGCCCACCCTAGTGAGAGGAAGGGAAAAGGGAGCCCACCATTGTAAGAAGGAGAGAAAGGGGAGCCTACTCTAGTGAGCTGAGGAGAAAAGGAGCCACCCTAGTGAGAGGAGGAGAGAAAGGGGAGCCCACCCTAGAGAGGGAGAGACAGGGGAGCCCACCCTAGTGAGAGGGAGAGAAAGGGGAGCCCACACCAGTGAGGGAGAGAAAGGGGAGCCCACCCGAGTGAGAGGGAGAGAAAGGGGAGCACACCCTAGTGAGAGGGAGAGAATGGGGAGCTCACCCTAGTGAGAGGGCGAGAAAGGGGAGCACACCCTAGTGAGAGGGAGAGAATGGGGAGCTCACCCTAGTGAGAGGGAGAGAAAGGGGAGCCCACCCTAGTGAGAGGGAGAGAAAGGGGAGCCCACCCTAGTGAGAGGGCGAGAAAGGGGAGCCCACCCTAGTGAGAGGGAAAGAAAGGGGAGCTCATCAAATTGGGGGGCAGTTAAAGGGGCACCCAACCTAGTAAGCTTTAGAGAAGGGGGAGCCCATCCTAGTGAGCGTTAGAGAAAGGGGAGACCACTCTAGAGAAAGGGAGCCCACCCTAGTGAGTGGGAGAGAAAGGGGAGACCACCCTAGAGAAAGGTGACCGCACCCTAGTGAGAGGGGTAGAAAGGGGAATCCACCCAAGTGAGAAGGAGTGAAAGGGAGCCCACCCCAGAGAGAGTGAGTGAAAGGGGAGCCCACCCCAGAGAGAGTGAGTGAAAGGGGAGCCCACCCTAGAGAGAGTGAGTGAAAGGGGAGCCCACCCTAGAGAGAGTGAGTGAAAGGGGAGCCCACCCTAGAGAGAGGGAGAGAAAGGGGAGCCCACCCTAGTGAGAGGGAAAGGGGAGCCCACCTAGTGAGAGGGAGGGAAAGGGGAGCCCACCTTAGTGAGAGGGAGAGAAAGGGGAGCCCACCCTAGTGAGAGGGAAAGGGGAGCCCACCCTAGTGAGAGGGAAAGGGGAGCCCACCTAGTGAGAGGGAAAGGGGAGCCCACCCTAGTGAGAGGGAGGGAAAGGGGAGCCCACCTTAGTGAGAGGGAGAGAAAGGGGAGCCCACCCTAGTGAGAGGGAGGGAAAGGGGAGCCCACCCTAGTGAGAGGGAGTGAAAGGGGAGCCCACCCTAGTGAGCGTTAAAGGGGAGCCCACCCTAGTGAGCGTTAAAGGGGAGTCCACCCTAGTGAGAGGGGTGGAAAGGGGACACCACCTAGTGAGTGGGAGAGAAAGTGGAGCCCACCCGAGAGAAAGGGGAGCGCACCCTAGTGAGAGGGGGAGAGAATGGGGAACTCACCCGAGAGAAAGGGAGAGAATGGGGAACTCACCCGAGTGAGTTGTGGAAAAGGGAAGCCCACCACGGTGAGATGGGGTGGGGATTGGGAGAGGCTGAGAATGTGGAGCTCGCTGCCACATTGGAGTGGTTCTCGCAGAGCGTTGATGCATTTAAGGGCAGGCTTGGTGGAGCAGGGAACAGAGGGGATACGAGGGGGGTCGTGTGGTGAATAGAGTGGGAGGATTCTCGTCTGGAGGACAAACGCCAACGTAGACCAGTTGGGCTGAACGGCCCATTTCTGAGCTGTGGATTGGATGGAATTCTATGAAACAGTCAGACATCCGCACAGCAAAAGTCCGACACAGCCATGGGGGGGGGCGGGCGGGGGTGGTGGAAGCAGAGACCTTGGTGTGCGCCACGAACGCAGCCGAGGATTTAAGATGTTTATAAACTGTTTATTTGCTTTGTGACATTTCTGACACTTGGAATATTAAAATGCTAAATAAAGTAATTTAACAGAAAAACGGGTCTCCTGTTGCACTTCCTGCACTACTTCCGATTGAAAAAACGCCGGGGCAAGATCTGCCGGGAAGATTCAAAAACCAGCCCATGAAACGTCCCAAGAGGAAAACTCCGAGCGTTCAGTCAAAAAAAAACATCAGATATTCGTTGATGTGGATTTAAATTACTGGGGGAAGAATAGATTTGAAATGGACAGTGGTAAAAGATTCATTAATAACAGAAAATGCTGGAAACACTCGGCAGGTCAGGCAGCATCTGTGGAGAGAGAAACAGAGTTGACGTTTCAGGTCGACGGTCTTTCATCAGGACTGGAAGATGTTGGGATGCGCCAGAGATTCACCAGAATGATACCGGGACTAAAGAGGTTAAATTACGAGGACAGGTTGCATAGACTAGGCTTGTATTCCCTCGAGCGTAGAAGATTAAGGGGTGATCTAATTGAGGTGTTTAAGATAATTAAAGGACATGATAGGGTAGATAGAAACTATTTCCTCTGGTGGGGTGGGGGGAGTCCAGAACAAGGTGGGGGGCATAACCTTAACATTAGAGCCAGGCTGTTCAGGGGTGATGTCGGGAAGGGTAGTGGGAATCTGGAAAACTCTTCCCCCAAAAGACTGTTGAGGCTGAGGATCAATTGGAGCTTTCAAAACGGAGATTGATAAGATTTTTGTTGGGTATGGGGCTCGAGGAATACGGAACCAAGGCGGGTAAATGAAAGGACATACTGGCCTTGGAAGGAGCACAGCGCAGATTCACCAGAATGTTACCGGGCCCGGCTCCACGGGTGAGATTATGAGATTACATAAACTAGGCTTGTATTCCCTGGGATATAGGTTAAAGGGTGATTTTGAAAGAAATCGATAGGGTAGATAGAATCTTTTTTTGCTGGTGAGGGAGTCTAGGACCTTAAAATCAGAGCCTGGCTATCCAGGAGAGAAGTTAGGAAACCTTTTATATAAAGGGTGGTAGATGTGTGGAACTCTCTCCTACAAAAAGCAGGAGATGCTAGCTCAATGAATAATTTTAAATCTGAGATAGGTAGATTTTTTGCTTGCCGAGGGTATTAACGGATATGGAGGCAAGGAAGGTGGACGGAGTTAGGATACAGATCAGCCACGATCTCAATGAATGGCGGAACAGGCTCGATGGGCTGAATGGCCTCCTCCTGTTCCTATATTCCAGATCAGCCACGATCTCATTGAATGGCGTAACAGGCTCGATGGGCTGAATGGCCTCCTCCTGTTCCTATATTCCAAATCAGCCATGATCTCATTGAATGGTGTAACAGGCTCGATGGGCTGAATGGCCTCCTCCTGTTCCTATATTCGGTGACAAAGCTTTTATTCATTAGCTGAAGCTTTACCGCCAATGAAGTACTTTTTGAAGTGTAGTCACTGTTGTAATGTAGGAAACATGGCGGCCAATTTGCGCACAGCAAGATCCCACAAACAGCAGCGAGATAAATGACCAGATAATCTGCTTTTTTAATGATGTTGGTTGAGGGATAAATATTGGCCACGACTCTGGGCAGAACTCCCCCCCCCCCCCCCCCCGCTCTTCTTCAAAATAGTGGCCTTGGGATCTATTACGTCCACCTGAGAGGGACAGATGGGGCCTCAGCTTAACGTCACGTCCGAAAGACGGTTCAGTCCATCTTGCCTTGAACACTATCCCCTTCACTCACTCCCCGCCGCCGTGTGTGTACTTTTATAATACAATATGGAGGATGCAGAGGAGATTTACCAGAATGGTAACAGGGACGAGGGACTTCAGTTATGTGGAGAGACTGGAGAAACTGGGGTTGTTCTTCTTAGAGGAGAGAAGGTCGAGGGGAGATTTAATCGAGGTGTTCAAAATCAGGAAGGGTTTTGAGAGAGTAAATAAGGAGAAACTGTTTCCAGTGGCAGAAGGGTCGGTAACCAGAGGACACAGATTTAAGGTGTTCGCAGGTTAATCAGGCCATAAAAAAAGTAAATCAAGCACTGGGGTTCATTTCTAGAGGGATAGAATTGAAAAGCACAGAAGTTATGTTAAACTTGTATAGAACCTTGGTTAGACCACACTTGGAGCACTGTGCACAGTTCTGGTCTCCATAACACACTTGGAGCACTGTGAACAGTTCTGGTCTCCATAACACACTTGGAGCACTGTGTACAGTTCTGGTCTCCATAACACACTTGGAGCACTGTGTACAGTTCTGGTCTCCATAACACACTTGGAGCACTGTGCACAGTTCTGGTCTCCATAACACACTTGGAGCACTGTGTACAGTTCTGGTCTCCATAACACACTTGGAGCACTGTGCACAGTTCTGGTCTCCATAACACACTTGGAGCACTGTGTACAGTTCTGGTCTCCATATCACACTTGGAGCACTGTGTACAGTTCTGGTCTCCATATCACACTTGGAGCACTGTGTACAGTTCTGGTCTCCATATCACACTTGGAGCACTGTGTACAGTTCTGGTCTCCATATCACACTTGGAGCACTGTGCACAGTTCTGGTCTCCATATCACACTTGGAGCACTGTGCACAGTTCTGGTCTCCATATCACACTTGGAGCACTGTGCACAGTTCTGGTCTCCATATCACACTTGGAGCACTGTGCACAGTTCTGGTCTCCATATCACACTTGGAGCACTGTGTACAGTTCTGGTCTCCATATTATAAAAAGGATACAGAGGCACTGGAGAAAGTGCAAAAAAAGATTTACAAGGATGATACCAGAACTGAGAGGTTCTACCTATCAGGAAAGGCTGAACGGACTGGGACTCTTTTCTCCAGAAAAGAGAAGGCTGAGGGGTGACCTGATCGAGGTCTTTAAGATTATGAAAGGGTTTGATAGGGTAGACGTGGAGAAGATGTTTCCACTTGTGGGGGGAGACCAGAACCAGGGGGGGCCATAAATATAAGATAGTCACGAATAAATCCAATTGGGGAATTCAGGAGAAACTTCTTTCCCCAGAGAGCGGTGAGAATGTGGAACTCGCTCCCACAAGGAGTAGTTGAGGGGAATAGTGTAGATGGATTTAAGGGGAAGCTCGATAAACACATGAGGGAGAAAGGAATAGAAGGAGATGGTGATAGGGTGAGATGGAGGAGGGAGGGAGGAGGCTCGTGTGGAGCATAAACACCAGCATGGACCTGCTGGGCCGAATGGCCTGTTTCTGTGCTGTACGGTCTATGTAATGATCGGCAAAAGAACCAGAGGGGGAGATGAGGAGAATTTCTTTTACGCAGCGAGTTGTGATGATCTGGAATTCGCTGCCTGAAAGGGCGGCGGAAGCAGATTCAATAATAACTTTCAAAAGGGGAATTGGAGAAATACTGGAAGGGGAAAAAATTCACAGGGCTACGGGGGAAAAGAGCAGGGGGGAGTGGGACTAATTGAATAGCTCGTCCAAAGAGCCGGCACAGACACGATGGACCGAATGGCCTCCCCCCCCCCCCCCCCCCCCCCGGTGCTGTACGCTTCTATGAAGAAATGGCCCTTGACGGAAGGTGAGTCAACACAACGACGACAAAAGAAAATGAACATATTTATTCCTTTTCGAATAATTCTTTTACAGGCACGAGCGAAACCTGGGAGTGTGGGGAGGGGGGCGGGGGGTCGAGGGGTGTCACGAGGAAAGTCCGCACTTCTGATCCAGCAATCTGCCCATCAGTGTCCTGTGCCTGTTTTCGCCTCTCCAACTATTACGGCATCGCTGACCCCCACCCCACCCCGGACCAGCGCGAGGTCAGGACACGATGTCCTCCAAGGCGGCCTGGAGCTCGGGGTACCGGTAACGGTAGCCGCTGCCCAGGGTACGCTCGGGCACCACTCGCTGGCCCTCCAGCAGCATCACCGCTCGCTCGGACCCCAGCGCTGCCCTCACCGCGAAGCCCGGCAGGGGCAGGACGGCCGGGCGCCTCAGGGCGGCGGCCAGCGACTTCGCAAACTCGGCGTTGGTGCACTGGGCGGGGGCCACTCCGTTCAGCACCCCCTTCACCGCCTCGTTCTCCAGCGAGTGGGCGATGATCCCGCTCAGGTCATCCACGTGGATCCAGGGGAAGTACTGGTGCCCCGAGCCGATCGCTCCCCCGACGCCCAGTCGGAACGGCCAGATCATCTGCTTGATGGCACCGCCCTTCCTGCCCAGCACCACTCCTGGAGAACGGAGAGAGAGAGAGAGAGAGGGGTTAGAGAGGGAGGTTGTACTCGGTACCAGTCCCAGAGAACAGGGAGAGAGAGAGAGAGAGAGAGGGTTAGAGAGGGAGGTTGTACTCGGTACCAGTCCCAGAGAACAGGGAGAGAGAGAGAGAGAGAGAGGGTTAGAGAGGGAGGTTGTACTCGGTACCAGTCCCAGAGAACAGGGAGAGAGAGAGAGAGAGAGGGAGGGGTTAGAGAGGGAGGTTGTACTCGGTACCAGTCCCAGAGAACAGGGAGAGAGAGAGAGAGGGGTTAGAGAGGGAGGTTGTACTCGGTACCAGTCCCAGAGAACAGGGAGAGAGAGAGAGAGAGGGGGTTAGAGAGGGAGCTCGTATCCAGTACCAGTCCCAGAGAACAGGGAGAGAGAGAGGGTTAGAGAGGGAGCTCGTATCCAGTACCAGTCCCAGAGAACAGGGAGAGAGAGAGCGAGAGAGGGGGTTAGAGAGTGAGATTGTACTCAGTACCAGTCCCAGAGAACAGGGAGAGAGAGAGAGGGGGTTAGAGAGGGAGCTCGTATCCAGTACCAGTCCCAGAGAACAGGGAGAGAGAGAGAGGGGGTTAGAGAGGGAGCTCGTATCCAGTACCAGTCCCAGAGAACAGGGAGAGAGAGAGAGGGGGTTAGAGAGGGAGCTCGTATCCAGTACCAGTCCCAGAGAACAGGGAGAGAGAGAGAGAGAGAGAGAGGGGGTTAGAGAGGGAGCTCGTATCCAGTACCAGTCTTGCTGCGGGGCTCTGGTGAGACCTCACCTGGAGTACTGTGTACAGTTTTGGTCTCCTTATCTAAGGAAGGATATACTTGCCTTAGAGGCGGTGCAACAAAGGTTCACTGGATTGATTCCTGGGATGAGAGGGTTGTCCTATGAGGAGAGGTTGAGTAGAATGGGCCTGGACTCTCTGGAGTTTAGAAGATTGAGAGGTGATCTCATTGAAACATATAAGATTCCGAGGGGGCTCGACAGGGTAGATGCTGAGAGGCTGTTTCCCCTGTCTGGAGAGTCTAGAACCAGGGGGGCATAGTCTCAGGATAAGGGGTCGGCCATTCAAGACTGAGATGAGGAAAATTTCTTCACTCAGAGGGTTGTGAATCTTTGGGATTCTCTACCCCAGAGGGCTGTGGATGCTCAGACGTTGAGTATATTCAAGGCTGAGATCGATAGATTTTTGGCGAATCAAGGGATAGGGGGATTGGGCGGGAAAGTGGAGTTGAGGTCGAAGATCAGCCATGATCCCATTGAATGGCGGAGCAGGCTCGAGGGGCCGAATGGCCTACTCCTGCTCCTATTTCTTGTGTTCTTGGGAGAGAGGGGGGGAGAGGGGGTCGTACCCAGTTCCAGGCCCAGAAAACAGGGCACAGACTGCGATACGTGAGGCACGGTTGGAGGCAGGGTTATACCCAGAGCCAGTCAGAGAGAGAGAGAGAGACAGAAAACAGGACAAGAGAGAGAGAGAGAGAAAACGACAGAGAAAATGAGAGAGAGAGGACGAAAGGAGCAAGGGAAAGAAAGACCAGACCTAGAGAACAGGACGGAGAAGAGAAAGAGAGTGAGTACAAAACCACGACAGAAACACAGAAAATAGGAGCAGGGGTAGGCCATTCGGCCCTTCGAGCCTGCTCCGCCATTCAGTATGATCATGGCTGATCCTCTATCTCAATACCATATTCCCGCTCTCTCCCCATACCCCTTGATGCCTTTTGCGTCTAGAAATCTATCCAGCTCCTTCTTAAATATATTCAGTGACTTGGCCTCCACAGCCTTCTGTGGTAGAGAATTCCACAGGTTCACCACCCTCTGAGTGAAGAAATTTCTCCTCATCTCAATCCTAAATGTCCTACCCCGTATCCTGAGACTGTGAACCCCTCGTTCTGGACCCCCCCAGCCAGGGGAAACATCCTCCCTGCATCCAGTCTGTCAGAATTTGATATGTTTCAATGAGATCCCCTCTCATTCTTCAACACTCGAGTGAATTCAGACCCAATCTCTCCTCATCCGACAGTCCTGCCGTCCCAGGAATCAGTCTGGTGAACCTTCGCTGCACTCCCTCCATGGCAAGTATATCCTTTCTTTGGTAAGGAGACCAAAACTGCACATAATACTCCAGGTGTGGTCTCACCAAGGCCCTGTATAACTGCAGTAAGACATCCTTGCTCCTGTACCCAAATCCTCTTGCAATGAAGGCCAACATACCATTTGCCTTCCTAACTGCTTGCTGCACCTGAATGTTTGCTTTCAGCGACTGGTGTACAAGGACACCCAGGTCCCTTTGTACATCAACATTTCCCAATCTATCACCATTTGAACAATACAGCAACAAGTGGCCTGGGGACAGGCCAACAAGGGGTCTTTATCTGGCACCTTTAACATTTTTTTTTAAATTATTCGTTCACGGGATGTGGGCGTCGCTGGTGAGGCCGGCATTTATTGCCCATCCCCTAATTGCCCTTGAGAAGGTGGTGGTGAGCCGCCTTCTTGAACCGCTGCAGTCCGTGTGGTGACGGTTCTCCCACAGTGCTGTTAGGAAGGGAGTCCCAGGATTTTGACCCAGCGACGATGAAGGAACGGCCGATATATTTCCAAGTCGGGATGGTGTGTGACTTGGAGGGGAACGTGCAGGTGGTGTTGTTCCCATGTACCTGCTGCTCTTGTCCTTCTAGGTGGTAGAGGTCGCGGGTTTGGGAGGTGCTGTCGAAGAAGCCTTGGCGAGTTGCTGCAGTGCATCCTGTGGATGGTACACACTGCAGCCACAGTGCGCCGGTGGTGAAGGGAGTGAATGTTTCGGGTGGTGGATGGGGTGCCAATCAAGCGGGCCGCTTTATCTTGGATGGTGTCGAGCTTCTTGAGTGTTGTTGGAGCTGCACTCATCCAGGCAAGTGGAGAGTATTCCATCACACTCCTGACTTGTGCCTTGTAGATGGTGGAAAGGCTTTGGGGAGTCAGGAGGTGAGTCACTCGCCGCAGAATACCCAGCCTCTGACCTGCTCTTGTAGCCACAGTATTTATATGGCTGGTCCAGTTCAGTTTCTGGTCAATGGTGATCCCCAGGATGTTGATGGTGGGGGATTCGGCGATGGTAATGCCGTTGAATGTCAAGGGGAGGTGGTTAGACTCTCTCTTGTTGGAGATGGTCATTGCCTGGCACTTATCTGGCGCGAATGTTACTTGCCACTTATGAGCCCAAGCCTGGATGTCGTCCAGGTCTTGCTGCATGCGGGCTCGGACTGCTTCATTATCTGAGGGGTTGCGAATGGAACTGAACACTGTGCAGTCATCAGCGAACATCCCCATTTCTGACCTTATGATGGAGGGAAGGTCATTGATGAAGCAGCTGAAGGTGTTTGGGCCGAGGACACTGCCCTGAGGAACTCCTGCCGCAATGCTCTGGGGCTGAGATGATTGGCCTCCAACAACCACTACCATCTTCCTTTGTGCTATGTATGACTCCAGCCACTGGAGAGTTTTCCCCCTGATTCCCATGGACTTCAATTTTACTAGGGCTCCTTGGTGCCACACTCGGTCAAATGCTGCCTTGATGTCAAGGGCAGTCACTCTCACCTCACCTCTGGAATTCAGCTCTTTTGTCCATGTTTGGACCAAGGCTGTAATGAGGTCTGGAGCCGAGTGGTCCTGGCGGAACCCAAACTGAGCATCGGTGAGCAGGTTATTGGTGAGTAAGTGCCACTTGATAGCACTGTCGACGACACCTTCCATCACTTTGCTGATGATTGAGAGTAGACTGATGGGGCGGTAATTGGCCGGATTGGATTTGTCCTGCTTTTTGTGGACAGGACATACCTGGGCAATTTTCCACATTGTCGGGTAGATGCCAGTGTTGTAGCTGTACTGGAACAGCTTGGCTAGAGGCGCAGCTAGTTCTGGAGCACAAGTCTTCAGCACTACAGCTGGGATGTTGTTGGGGCCCATAGCCTTTGCTGTATCCAGTGCACTCAGCCGTTTCTTGATATCATGTGGAGTGAATCGAATTGGCCGAAGACTGGCTTCTGTGATGGTGGGGATATCGGGAGGAGGCCGAGATGGATCATCCACTCGGCACTTCTGGCTGAAGATGGTTGCAAACGCTTCAGCCTTGTCTTTTGCACTCACGTGCTGGACTCCGCCATCATTGAGAATGGGGATGTTTGCAGAGCCTCCTCCTCCCGTTAGTTGTTTAATTGTCCACCACCATTCACGACTGGATGTGGCAGGACTGCAGAGCTTTGATCTGATCCGTTGGTTGTGGAATCGCTTAGCTCTGTCTATAGCATGTTGCTTCCGCTGTTTAGCATGCATGTAGTCCTGAGTTGTAGCTTCACCAGGTTGGCACCTCATTTTTAGGTATGCCTGGTGCTGCTCCTGGCATGCTCTTCTACACTCCTCATTGAACCAGGGTTGATCCCCTGGCTTGTTGGTAATGGTAGAGTGAGGAATATGCCGGGCCATGAGGTTACAGATTGTGCTGGAATACAATTCTGCTGCTGCTGATGGCCCACAGCGCCTCATGGATGCCCAATTTTGAGCTGCTAGATCCGTTCTGAATCTATCCCATTTGGCACGGTGGTAGTGCCACACAACACGTTGGATGGTGTCCTCAGTGCGAAGACGGGACTTCGTCTCCACGAGGACTGTGCGGTGGTCACTCCTACCAATACTGTCATGGACAGATGCATTTGCGACAGGTAGATTGGTGAGGACGAGGTCAAGTAAGTTTTTCCCTCGTGTTGGTTCGCTCACCACCTGCCGCAGGCCCAGTCTAGCAGCTATGTCCTTCAGGACTCGGCCAGCTCGGTCAGTAGTGGTGCTACCGAGCCACTCTTGGTGATGGACATTGAAGTCCCCCACCCAGAGTACATTCTGTGCCCTTGCTACCCTCAGTGCTTCCTCCAAGTGGTGTTCAACATGGAGGAGGACTGATTCACCAGCTGAGGGAGGACGGTAGGTGGTAATCAGCAGGAGGTTTCCTTGCCCATGTTTGACCTGATGCCATGAGATTTCATGGGGTCCAGAGTCAATGTTGAGGACTCCCAGGGCCACTCCCTCCTGACTGTATATCACTGTACTGCCACCTCTGGTGGGTCTGTCCTGCCGGTGGGACAGGACATACCCAGGGATGGTGATGGAAGAGTCTGGGACGTTGGCTGAAAGATATGATTCTGTGAGTATGGCTATGTCAGGCTGTTGCGAGACGAGTCTGTGGGACAGCTCTCCCAATTTTGGCACAAGTCCCCAGATGTTAGTAAGGAGGACCTTGCAGGGTCGACTGGGCTTGGTGTTTTGCCGTTGTCGTGTCCGGTGCCTGGTGGTCCGATGCCGGGTGGTCCGTCCGGTTTTATTCTTATTATGACTTTTCGTAGCGAGATTTTACAACTGAGTGTCTTGCTAGGCCATTTCAGAGGGCAATTAAGAATCAACCACATTGCTGTGGGTCTGGAGTCACATATAGGCCAGACCGGGTAAGGACGGCAGGTTTCCTTCCCGAAAGGACATTAGTGAACCAGATGGGTTTTTACGACAATCCGGTAGTTTCATGGCCACCATTACTGATACTAGTATTTTAATTCCAGATTTTTATTTAATTAATTGAATTTAATTAATTAATTGAATTTAAATTCGCCAGCTGCCGTGGCGGGATTTGAACTCATGACTCTGGATTTTAGTCCAGGCCTCTGGATTACTAGCCCAGTAACATAACCACTGTGCTACCGTAAAATGCCAGGGCTAAAAATGGGGCGTCAGGCTTCAGAAACATCAGCCTGGGGTCCCCGCTCCTGCTCGCTGCCCAGCGACCTCCGCCGGCAAGCGGGGAAAGAGAGAACAGGAGCCGCACCCCTCGGTCGAATATCCCGGCGAAACTCACGCCCGGTCAGAGGTGGCGCTCGGAGCGGGGGGTGAGGAAAACCCTTTTTTTCTTCCCCCCACCCCCCCCCCCGAGAAAGAAAACAAAGAGCAGGCGAGCGCGGAACTCACCGGAACGCACAATCACCTGACGTACGGCCTCCTCCGTGTCCCGGGGTAGCTTGGCGGCAGCCTCCCAGTCCCTCACCAGGCGGGACATAAAGTCAAAGTCACCGCCCGAGCTGCCCTCGACGTACTCCGCGCTAAGGCTCGGGCGGTAATAACCTGGGGGGGGGGGGGGGAAAGAGGGGAGGGGAAGAGGGGAAGGGAAGAGGAGAGGGGAAGAGGAGAGGGGAAGCGGAAGGAGGAAATCAGTCATCACACTGGTGTTGTGAAAAAACATAAGGCTTGAGAACGGAGGCACAGAACGACAACAACTCGGGGGGTGAGGGTAGTGGGTCTAATTGGACAGCTCCTTCTAAGAGCCAGCATCGCCATGATGGGCCGAATGGCGTAGTCCTGTACTACGCGATTCTACGTTATAGTCGCGGACGGCGTTTAAAACGTTAACAGGGGCCCCCTCGCCCATCCCCTCTCCCCACCCACCCCCTTCCCCTCTCCCCACCCCCCTCCCCACCCCGTGACATCTCAGCCTGATATTGGGGTGGTGGGGGGGCGTTAAAGGTTGCCCTCAGCGCCCTCTGGTCGTCCCCCGCCCCCCCCGCCACGACCCCGGCCGGAAGTCGGGCGAGGAACAGGATCGGCCGGCCCGCGATGCCCCCGGCAGTCGAATAGCTAGGCCCGGGCGTGCGGCGAGGGCCCACCTCCAGCGGCGTCACGCACGGCGGCGTCCGGGAACGCCGGAGGAGAGAGTCGCAGCTCGGCCGGGCGACTCCTGCACGGGCCTTCCCGCAGCGTCCGGGGGGGGGAAAGGGGAGCCGAGCGACGGGCAGAGAAACGAATGAACAGATCCGGCTGTGTTATTTACCGACTCCGGTGAGCAGGACCCAAACCCGTGGAGGTTTCTGAGCCCCGGCAATCGCTGCCCTCAGTGCCTTCGTGGTGTTAATCCGGCTCGACATCACCTCGTCCTTAAACTTTGCATTCCATCTGTGAGGGCAGGACCGAGGGACACAGGCAGTCAGTAACACCGCCTCCGACACTCACTCACACTCCCTCACACTGCCTCCGACACTCACTCACACTCCCTCACACACCGCCTCCGACACCCACTCACACTCCCTCACACCGCCTCCGACACTCACTCACACTCCCTCACACCGCCTCCGACACTCACTCACACTCCCTCGCACCGCCTCCGACACTCACTCACACTCCCTCACACACCGCCTCCGACACTCACTCACACTCCCTCACACACCGCCTCCGACACTCACTCACACTCCCTCACACTGCCTCCGACACTCACTCACACTCCCTCGCACCGCCTCCGACACTCACTCACACTCCCTCACACACCGCCTCCGACACTCTCACACTCCCTCACACACCGCCTCCGACACTCACTCACACTCCCTCACACACCGCCTCCGACACTCACTCACACTCCCTCACACACCGCCTCCGACACTCACTCACACTCCCTCACACACCGCCTCCGACACTCACTCACACTCCCTCACACACCGCCTCCGACACTCACTCACACTCCCTCACACCGCCTCCGACACTCACTCACACTCCCTCACACCGCCTCCGACACTCACTCACACACCGCCTCCGACACTCACTCACACTCCCTCGCACCGCCTCCGACACTCACTCACACTCCCTCACACCGCCTCCGACACTCTCACACTCCCTCACACACCGCCTCCGACACTCACTCACACTCCCTCACACACCGCCTCCGACACTCACTCACACACCGCCTCCGACACTCACTCACACTCCCTCACACCGCCTCCGACACTCACTCACACTCCCTCACACTGCCTCCGACACTCACTCACACTCCCTCGCACCGCCTCCGACACTCACTCACACTCCCTCGCACCGCCTCCGACACTCACTCACACTCCCTCACACACCGCCTCCGACACTCACTCACACTCCCTCACACACCGCCTCCGACACTCACTCACACTCCCTCCCACACCGCCTCCGACACTCACTCACACTCCCTCACACACCGCCTCCGACACTCACTCACACTCCCTCACACCGCCTCCGACACTCACTCACACTCCCTCGCACCGCCTCCGACACTCACTCACACTCCCTCGCACCGCCTCCGACACTCTCACACTCCCTCAAACCGCCTCCGACACTCACTCACACTCCCTCACACCGCCTCCGACACTCACTCACACTCCCTCACACCGCCTCCGACACTCACTCACACTCCCTCGCACCGCCTCCGACACTCACTCACACTCCCTCACACCGCCTCCGACACTCTCCCACTCCCTCACACCGCCTCCGACACTCACTCACACTCCCTCACACACCGCCTCCGACACTCACTCACACTCCCTCACACACCGCCTCCGACACTCACTCACACTCCCTCACACCGCCTCCGACACTCACTCACACTCCCTCACACCGCCTCCGACACTCACTCACACTCCCTCACACACCGCCTCCGACACTCACTCACACTCCCTCACACCGCCTCCGACACTCTCACACTCCCTCACACACCGCCTCCGACACTCACTCACACTCCCTCACACACCGCCTCCGACACTCACTCACACTCCCTCACACTGCCTCCGACACTCACTCACACTCCCTCACACCGCCTCCGACACTCACTCACACTCCCTCACACACCGCCTCCGACACTCACTCACACTCCCTCACACACCGCCTCCGACACTCACTCACACTCCCTCACACCGCCTCCGACACTCTCACACTCCCTCACACAGCCTCCGACACTCCCTCACACACCGCCTCCGACACTCACTCACACTCCCTCACACAGCCTCCGACACTCACTCACACACCGCCTCCGACACTCACTCACACACCGCCTCCGACACTCACTCACACTCCCTCACACACCGCCTCCGACACTCACTCACACTCCCTCACACACCGCCTCCGACACTCACTCACACTCCCTCACACACAGCCTCCGACACTCACTCACACACCGCCTCCGACACTCACTCACACACCGCCTCCGACACTCACTCACACTCCCTCACACACCGCCTCCGACACTCACTCACACTCCCTCACACCGCCTCCGACACTCACTCACACTCCCTCACACACCGCCTCCGACACTCACTCACACTCCCTCACACACCGCCTCCGACACTCACTCACACTCCCTCACACACCGCCTCCGACACTCACTCACACTCCCTCACACCGCCTCCGACACTCTCACACTCCCTCACACACCGCCTCCGACACTCACTCACACTCCCTCACACAGCCTCCGACACTCCCTCACACACCGCCTCCGACACTCACTCACACTCCCTCACACAGCCTCCGACACTCACTCACACAGCCTCCGACACTCACTCACACACCGCCTCCGACACTCACTCACACTCCCTCACACACCGCCTCCGACACTCACTCACACAGCCTCCGACACTCACTCACACACTGCCTCCAACACTCACTCACACTCCCTCACACTGCCACCGACACTCACTCACACTCCCTCACACTGCCTCCGACACTCACTCACACTCCCTCACACCGCCTCCGACACTCACTCACACTCCCTCACACCGCCTCCGACACTCACTCACACTCCCTCACACTGCCTCCGACACTCACTCACACTCCCTCACACTGCCTCCGACACTCACTCACACTCCCTCACACAGCCTCCGACATTCACTCACACTCCCTCACACAGCCTCCGACACTCACTCACACACCGCCTCCGACACTCACTCACACTCCCTCACACCGCCTCCAACACTCACTCACACTCCCTCACACTGCCTCCGACACTCACTCACACCGCCTCCGACACTCACTCACACTCCCTCACACAGCCTCCGACACTCACTCACACTCCCTCACACCGCCTCCGACACTCACTCACACCGCCTCCGACACTCACTCATACTCCCTCACACTGCCTCCGACACTCACTCACACTCCCTCACACCGCCTCCGACACTCACTCACACTCCCTCACACTGCCTCCGACACTCACTCACACTCCCTCACACTGCCTCCGACACTCACTCACACTCCCTCACACAGCCTCCGACACTCACTCACACTCCCTCACACCGCCTCCGACACTCACTCACACTCTCTCACACCGCCTCCGACACTCACTCACACTCCCTCACAACGCCTCCGACACTCACTCACACTGCCTCCGACACTCACTCACACTCCCTCACACTGCCTCCGACACTCACTCACACTCCCTCACACCGCCTCCAACACTCACTCACACTCCCTCACACACCGCCTCCGACACTCACTCACACTCCCTCACACACCGCCTCCGACACTCACTCACACACCGCCTCCGACACTCACTCACACTCCCTCACACCGCCTCCGACACTCACTCACACTCCCTCACACACCGCCTCCGACACTCACTCACACACCGCCTCCGACACTCACTCACACTCCCTCACACACCGCCTCCGACACTCACTCACACTCCCTCACACACCGCCTCCGACACTCACTCACACTCCCTCACACACCGCCTCCGACACTCACTCACACTCCCTCACACCGCCTCCGACACTCACTCACACTGCCTCCGACACTCACTCACACTCCCTCACACTGCCTCCGACACTCACTCACACTCCCTCACACACCGCCTCCGACACTCTCACACTCCCTCACACTGCCTCCGACACTCACTCACACTCCCTCACACACCGCCTCCGACACTCTCACACTCCCTCACACGCTGCCTCCGACACTCACTCACACTCCCTCACACACCGCCTCCGACACTCACTCACACTCCCTCACACACCGCCTCCGACACTCACTCACACACCGCCTCCGACACTCACTCACTCACACACCGCCTCCGACACTCACTCACTCCCTCACACACCGCCTCCGATACTCACTCACACACTGCCTCCGACACTCACTCACACTCCCTCACACACCGCCTCCGACACTCACTCACACTCCCTCATACACCGCCTCCGACACTCACTCACACTCCCTCGAACTGCCTCCGACACTCACTCACACTCCCTCACACACCGCCTCCGACACTCACTCACACTCCCTCGCACTGCCTCCGACACTCACTCACACTCCCTCACACACTGCCTCCGACACTCACTCACACTCCCTCACACACCGCCTCCGACACTCACTCACTCACACACCGCCTCCGACACTCACTCACTCCCTCACACACCGCCTCCGACACTCACTCACACTCCCCCACACACCGCCTCCGACACTCACTCACACTCCCTCACACACCGCCTCCGACACTCACTCACACTCCCTCGCACTGCCTCCGACACTCACTCACACTCCCTCACACACCGCCTCCGACACTCACTCACACTCCCTCACACACCGCCTCCGACACTCACTCACTCACACACCGCCTCCGACACTCACTCACACTCCCTCGCACTGCCTCCGACACTCACTCACACTCCCTCACACACCGCCTCCGACACTCACTCACTCACACACCGCCTCTGACACTCACTCACTCCCTCACACACCGCCTCCGACACTCACTCACACTCCCTCACACACCGCCTCCGACACTCACTCACACTCCCTCACACACCGCCTCCGACACTCACTCACACTCCCTCACACACCGCCTCCGACACTCACTCACACTGCCTCCGACACTCCCTCACACACTGCCTCCGACACTCACTCACACTCACTCACACACCGCCTCCGACACTCCCTCACACACCGCCTCCGACACTCACTCACATTCCGCCTCCGACACTCACTCACACACCGCCTCCGACACTCACTCACACACCGCCTCCGACACTCCCTCACACACCGCCTCCGACACTCACTCACACTCCCTCACACACCGCCTCCGACACTCACTCACACTCCCTCACACACCGCCTCCGACACTCACTCACACTCCCTCACACACCGCCTCCGACACTCACTCACACACCGCCTCCGACACTCACTCACACTCCCTCACACACCGCCTCCGACACTCACTCACACTCCCTCACACACCGCCTCCGATACTCACTCACACACTGCCTCCGACACTCACTCACACTCCCTCACACACCGCCTCCGACACTCACTCACACTCCCTCACACACCGCCTCCGACACTCACTCACACATCGCCTCCTACACTCACTCACACTCCCTCGCACTGCCTCCGACACTCACTCACACTCCCTCACACACCGCCTCCGACACTCACTCACACTCCCTCGCACTGCCCCCGACACTCACTCCCACTCCCTCACACACTGCCTCCGACACTCACTCACACTCCCTCACACACCGCCTCCGACACTCACTCACTCACACACCGCCTCCGACACTCACTCACTCCCTCACACACCGCCTCCGTCACTCACTCACACTCCCTCACACACCGCCTCCGACACTCACTCACACTCCCTCACACACCGCCTCCGTCACTCACTCACACTCCCTCACACACCGCCTCCGACACTCACTCACTCACACACCGCCTCCGACACTCACTCACTCCCTCACACACCGCCTCCGTCACTCACTCACACTCCCTCACACACCGCCTCCGACACTCACTCACACTCCCTCACACACCGCTTCCGACACTCTCACACTCCCTCACACTGCCTCCGACACTCACTCACACTCCCTCACACACCGCCTCCGACACTCTCCCACTCCCTCACACGCTGCCTCCGACACTCACTCACACTCACTCACAAACCGCCTCCGACACTCACTCACACACTGCCTCCGACACTCACTCACACTCCCTCACACACCGCCTCCGACACTCACTCACACTCCCTCACACACCGCCTCCGACACTCACTCACACACCGCCTCCGACACTCACTCACACTCCCTCGCACTGCCTCCGACACTCACTCACACTCCCTCACACACCGCCTCCGACACTCACTCACACACCGCCTCCGACACTCACTCACACTCCCTCACACCGCCTCCGACACTCACTCACACTCCCTCACACCGCCTCCGACACTCACTCACACTCCCTCACACACCGCCTCCGACACTCACTCACACTCCCTCACACATCGCCTCCGACACTCACTCACACTCCCTCACACACCGCCTCCGACACTCACTCACACTCCCTCACACACCGCCTCCGACACTCACTCACACTCCCTCACACCGCCTCCGACACTCACTCACACTGCCTCCGACACTCACTCACACTCCCTCACACTGCCTCCGACACTCACTCACACTCCCTCACACACCGCCTCCGACACTCACTCACACACCGCCTCCGACACTCTCACACTCCCTCACACTGCCTCCGACACTCACTCACACTCCCTCACACACCGCCTCCGACACTCTCACACTCCCTCACACGCTGCCTCCGACACTCACTCACACTCCCTCACACACCGCCTCCGACACTCACTCACACTCCCTCACACACCGCCTCCGACACTCACTCACACACCGCCTCCGTCACTCACTCACACTCCCTCACACACCGCCTCCGACACTCACTCACACTCCCTCACACACCGCCTCCGACACTCACTCACACACTGCCTCCGACACTCCCTCACACACTGCCTCCGACACTCACTCACACTCCCTCACACACCGCTTCCGACACTCTCACACTCCCTCACACTGCCTCCGACACTCACTCACACTCCCTCACACACCGCCTCCGACACTCTCCCACTCCCTCACACGCTGCCTCCGACACTCACTCACACTCACTCACAAACCGCCTCCGACACTCACTCACACACTGCCTCCGACACTCACTCACACTCCCTCACACACCGCCTCCGACACTCACTCACACTCCCTCACACACCGCCTCCGACACTCACTCACACACCGCCTCCGACACTCACTCACACTCCCTCGCACTGCCTCCGACACTCACTCACACTCCCTCACACACCGCCTCCGACACTCACTCACACACCGCCTCCGACACTCACTCACACTCCCTCACACCGCCTCCGACACTCACTCACACTCCCTCACACACCGCCTCCGACACTCACTCACACACCGCCTCCGACACTCACTCACACTCCCTCACACATCGCCTCCGACACTCACTCACACTCCCTCACACACCGCCTCCGACACTCACTCACACTCCCTCACACACCGCCTCCGACACTCACTCACACTCCCTCACACCGCCTCCGACACTCACTCACACTGCCTCCGACACTCACTCACACTCCCTCACACTGCCTCCGACACTCACTCACACTCCCTCACACACCGCCTCCGACACTCACTCACACTCCCTCACACACCGCCTCCGACACTCTCACACTCCCTCACACTGCCTCCGACACTCACTCACACTCCCTCACACACCGCCTCCGACACTCTCACACTCCCTCACACGCTGCCTCCGACACTCACTCACACTCCCTCACACACCGCCTCCGACACTCACTCACACTCCCTCACACACCGCCTCCGACACTCACTCACACACCGCCTCCGACACTCACTCACTCACACACCGCCTCCGACACTCACTCACTCCCTCACACACCGCCTCCAACACTCACTCACACTCCCTCACACACCGCCTCCGACACTCACTCACACTCCCTCACACACCGCCTCCGACACTCACTCACACTCCCTCGCACTGCCTCCGACACTCACTCACACTCCCTCACACACCGCCTCCGACACTCACTCACACTCCCTCGCACTGCCTCCGACACTCACTCACACTCCCTCACACACTGCCTCCGACACTCACTCACACTCCCTCACACACCGCCTCCGACACTCACTCACTCACACACCGCCTCCGACACTCACTCACTCCCTCACACACCGCCTCCGACACTCACTCACACTCCCTCACACACCGCCTCCGACACTCACTCACACTCCCTCACACACCGCCTCCGACACTCACTCACACTCCCTCACACACCGCCTCCGACACTCACTCACACTGCCTCCGACACTCCCTCACACACTGCCTCCGACACTCACTCACACTCACTCACACACCGCCTCCGACACTCCCTCACACACCGCCTCCGACACTCACTCACACTCCGCCTCCGACACTCACTCACACACCGCCTCCGACACTCACTCACACACCGCCTCCGACACTCCCTCACACACCGCCTCCGACACTCACTCACACTCCCTCACACACCGCCTCCGACACTCACTCACACTCCCTCACACACCGCCTCCGACACTCACTCACACTCCCTCACACACCGCCTCCGACACTCTCACACTCCCTCACACGCCACCTCCGACACTCACTCACATTCCCTCACACACCGCCTCCGACACTCACTCACACTCCCTCACAAACCGCCTCCGACACTCACTCACACTCCCTCACAAAGCGCCTCCGACACTCACTCACACACCGCCTCCGACACTCACTCACACTCCCTCACACACCGCCTCCGACACTCACTCACACTACCTCACACACCGCCTCCGATACTCACTCACACACTGCCTCCGAGACTCACTCACACTCCCTCACACACCGCCTCCGACACTCACTCACACTCCCTCACACACCGCCTCCGACACTCACTCACACATCGCCTCCTACACTCACTCACACTCCCTCGCACTGCCTCCGACACTCACTCACACTCCCTCACACACCGCCTCCGACACTCACTCACTCTCCCTCGCACTGCCCCCGACACTCACTCCCACTCCCTCACACACTGCCTCCGACACTCACTCACACTCCCTCACACACCGCCTCCGACACTCACTCACTCACACACCGCCTCCGACACTCACTCACTCCCTCACACACCGCCTCCGTCACTCACTCACACTCCCTCACACACCGCCTCAGACACTCACTCACTCACTCCCTCACACACCGCCTCCGACACTCACTCACACTCCCTCACACACCGCCTCCGACACTCACTCACACTCCCTCACACACCGCCTCCGACACTCACTCACACACTGCCTCCGACACTCCCTCACACACTGCCTCCGACACTCACTCACACTCCCTCACACACCGCCTCCGACACTCTCACACTCCCTCACACTGCCTCCGACACTCACTCACACTCCCTCACACACCGCCTCCGACACTCTCCCACTCCCTCACACGCTGCCTCCGACACTCACTCACACTCCCTCACAAACCGCCTCCGACACTCACTCACACACTGCCTCCGACACTCACTCACACTCCCTCACACACCGCCTCCGACACTCACTCACACTCCCTCACACACCGCCTCCGACACTCACTCACACACCGCCTCCGACACTCACTCACACTCCCTCGCACTGCCTCCGACACTCACTCACACTCCCTCACACACCGCCTCCGACACTCACTCACACTCCCTCGCACTGCCCCCGACACTCACTCACACTCCCTCACACACTGCCTCCGACACTCACTCACACTCCCTCACACACCGCCTCCGACACTCACTCACACTCCCTCGCACTGCCCCCGACACTCACTCACACTCACTCACACACCGCCTCCGACACTCACTCACTGCCTCACACACCGCCTCCGACACTCACTCACACTCCCTCACACACCGCCTCCGACACTCACTCACACTCCCTCACACACCGCCTCCGACACTCACTCACACACTGCCTCCGACACTCCCTCACACACTGCCTCCGACACTCACTCACACTCCCTCACACACCGCCTCCGACACTCTCACACTCCCTCACACGCTGCCTCCGACACTCACTCACACTCCCTCACAAACCGCCTCCGACACTCACTCACACTCCCTCACACACCGCCTCCGACACTCACTCACACTCCCTCACACACCGCCTCCGACACTCACTCACACACCGCCTCCGACACTCACTCACACTCCCTCACACACCGCCTCCGACACTCACTCACACACCGCCTCCGACACTCACTCACACTCCCTCACACACCGCCTCCGACACTCACTCACACACCGCCTCCGACACTCACTCACACTCCCTCACACAACGCCTCCGACACTCACTCACACTCCCTCACACACCGCCTCCGATACTCACTCACACACTGCCTCCGACACTCACTCACACTCCCTCACACACCGCCTCCGACACTCACTCACACTCCCTCACACACCGCCTCCGACACTCACTCACACACCGCCTCCGACACTCACTCACACTCCCTCGCACTGCCTCCGACACTCACTCACACTCCCTCACACACCGCCTCCGACACTCCCTCACACACTGCCTCCGACACTCACTCACACTCCCTCACACACCGCCTCCGACACTCTCACACTCCCTCACACTGCCTCCGACACTCACTCACACTCCCTCACACACCGCCTCCGACACTCTCCCACTCCCTCACACGCTGCCTCCGACACTCACTCACACTCCCTCACAAACCGCCTCCGACACTCACTCACACACTGCCTCCGACACTCACTCACACTCCCTCACACACCGCCTCCGACACTCACTCACACTCCCTCACACACCGCCTCCGACACTCACTCACACACCGCCTCCGACACTCACTCACACTCCCTCGCACTGCCTCCGACACTCACTCACACTCCCTCACACACCGCCTCCGACACTCACTCACACTCCCTCGCACTGCCCCCGACACTCACTCACACTCCCTCACACACTGCCTCCGACACTCACTCACACTCCCTCACACACCGCCTCCGACACTCACTCACACTCCCTCGCACTGCCCCCGACACTCACTCACACTCACTCACACACCGCCTCCGACACTCACTCACTCCCTCACACACCGCCTCCGACACTCACTCACACTCCCTCACACACCGCCTCCGACACTCACTCACACTCCCTCACACACCGCCTCCGACACTCACTCACACACTGCCTCCGACACTCCCTCACACACTGCCTCCGACACTCACTCACACTCCCTCACACACCGCCTCCGACACTCTCACACTCCCTCACACGCTGCCTCCGACACTCACTCACACTCCCTCACAAACCGCCTCCGACACTCACTCACACTCCCTCACACACCGCCTCCGACACTCACTCACACTCCCTCACACACCGCCTCCGACACTCACTCACACACCGCCTCCGACACTCACTCACACTCCCTCACACACCGCCTCCGACACTCACTCACACACCGCCTCCGACACTCACTCACACTCCCTCACACACCGCCTCCGACACTCACTCACACACCGCCTCCGACACTCACTCACACTCCCTCACACAACGCCTCCGACACTCACTCACACTCCCTCACACACCGCCTCCGATACTCACTCACACACTGCCTCCGACACTCACTCACACTCCCTCACACACCGCCTCCGACACTCACTCACACTCCCTCACACACCGCCTCCGACACTCACTCACACACTGCCTCCGACACTCACTCACACTCCCTCGCACTGCCTCCGACACTCACTCACACTCCCTCACACACCGCCTCCGACACTCACTCACACACCGCCTCCGACACTCACTCACACTCCCTCACACACCGCCTCCGACACTAACTCACACACCGCCTCCGACACTCTCACACTCACTCACACTCCCTCACACGCTGCCTCCGACACTCACTCACACTCCCTCACACACCGCCTCCGACACTCACTCACACTCCCTCACACACCGCCTCCGACACTCACTCACACTCCCTCAAACACCGCCTCCGACACTCACTCACACTCCCTCGCACCGCCTCCGACACTCACTCACACTCCCTCACACACCGCCTCCGACACTCACTCACACTCCCTCGCACCGCCTCCGACACTCACTCACACACCGCCTCCGACACTCACTCACACTCCCTCACACACCGCCTCCGACACTCACTCACACTCCCTCACACACCGCCTCCGACACTCACTCACACACCGCCTCCGACACTCACTCACACTCCCTCACACACCGCCTCCGACACTCACTCACACTCCCTCGCACTGCCCCCAACACTCACTCACACTCCCTCACACACTGCCTCCGACACTCACTCACTCACACACCGCCTCCGACACTCACTCACTCCCTCACACACCGCCTCCGACACTCACTCACACTCCCTCACACACCGCCTCCGACACTCACTCACACACTGCCTCCGACACTCCCTCTCACACTGCCTCCGACACTCACACTCCCTCACACACCGCCTCCGACACTCTCCCACTCCCTCACACGCTGCCTCCGACACTCACTCACACTCCCTCACAATCCGCCTCCGACACTCACTCACACACTGCCTCCGACACTCACTCACACTCCCTCACACACCGCCTCCGACACTCACTCACACTCCCTCACACACCGCCTCCGACACTCACTCACACACCGCCTCCGACACTCACTCACACTCCCTCGCACTGCCTCCGACACTCACTCACACTCCCTCACACACCGCCTCCGACACTCACTCACACACCGCCTCCGACACTCACTCACACTCCCTCACACACCGCCTCCGACACTAACTCACACACCGCCTCCGACACTCTCACACTCACTCACACTCCCTCACACGCTGCCTCCGACACTCACTCACACTCCCTCACACACCGCCTCCGACACTCACTCACACTCCCTCACACACCGCCTCCGACACTCACTCACACTCCCTCAAACACCGCCTCCGACACTCACTCACACTCCCTCGCACCGCCTCCGACACTCACTCACACTCCCTCACACACCGCCTCCGACACTCACTCACACTCCCTCGCACCGCCTCCGACACTCACTCACACACCGCCTCCGACACTCACTCACACTCCCTCACACACCGCCTCCGACACTCACTCACACTCCCTCACACACCGCCTCCGACACTCACTCACACACCGCCTCCGACACTCACTCACACTCCCTCACACACCGCCTCCGACACTCACTCACACTCCCTCGCACTGCCCCCAACACTCACTCACACTCCCTCACACACTGCCTCCGACACTCACTCACTCACACACCGCCTCCGACACTCACTCACTCCCTCACACACCGCCTCCGACACTCACTCACACTCCCTCACACACCGCCTCCGACACTCACTCACACACTGCCTCCGACACTCCCTCTCACACTGCCTCCGACACTCACACTCCCTCACACACCGCCTCCGACACTCTCCCACTCCCTCACACGCTGCCTCCGACACTCACTCACACTCCCTCACAATCCGCCTCCGACACTCACTCACACACTGCCTCCGACACTCACTCACACTCCCTCACACACCGCCTCCGACACTCACTCACACTCCCTCACACACCGCCTCCGACACTCACTCACACACCGCCTCCGACACTCACTCACACTCCCTCGCACTGCCTCCGACACTCACTCACACTCCCTCACACACCGCCTCCGACACTCACTCACACTCCCTCGCACTGCCCCCGACACTCTCACACTCCCTCACACACTGCCTCCGACACTCACTCACACTCCCTCACACACCGCCTCCGACACTCACTCACTCACACACCGCCTCCGACACTCACTCACTCCCTCACACACCGCCTCCGACACTCACTCACACTCCCTCACACACCGCCTCCGACACTCACTCACACTCCCTCACACACCGCCTCCGACACTCACTCACACACTGCCTCCGACACTCCCTCACACACTGCCTCCGACACTCACTCACACTCCCTCACACACCGCCTCCGACACTCACTCACTCACACGCTGCCTCCGACACTCACTCACACTCCCTCACAAACCGCCTCCGACACTCACTCACACTCCCTCACACACCGCCTCCGACACTCACTCACACTCCCTCACACACCGCCTCCGACACTCACTCACACTCCCTCACACACCGCCTCCGACACTCACTCACACACCGCCTCCGACACTCACTCACACTCCCTCGCACTGCCTCCGACACTCACTCACACTCCCTCACACACCGCCTCCGACACTCACTCACACTCCCTCACACACCGCCTCCGACACTCACTCACACACCGCCTCCGACACTCACTCACTCACACACCGCCTCCGACACTCACTCACTCCCTTACACACCGCCTCTGACACTCACTCACACTCCCTCACACACCGCCTCCGACACTCACTCACGCTCCCTCACAAACCGCCTCCGACACTCACTCACACTCCCTCACACACCGCCTCCGACACTCACTCACACTCCCTCACACACCGCCTCCGATACTCACTCACACACTGCCTCCGACACTCACTCACACTCCCTCACACACCGCCTCCGACACTCACTCACACTCCCTCACACACCGCCTCCGACACTCACTCACACACCGCCTCCGACACTCACTCACACTCCCTCGCACTGCCTGCGACACTCACTCACACTCCCTCACACACCGCCTCCGACACTCACTCACACTCCCTCACACACCGCCTCCGACACTCACTCACACACCGCCTCCGACACTCACTCACTCACACACCGCCTCCGACACTCACTCACTCCCTCACACACCGCCTCCGACACTCACTCACACTCCCTCACACACCGCCTCCGACACTCACTCACACTCCCTCACACACTGCCTCCGACACTCACTCACACACTGCCTCCGACACTCCCTCACACACTGCCTCCGACACTCACTCACACTCCCTCACACACCGCCTCCGACACTCACTCACACTCCCTCACACACCGCCTCCGACACTCACTCACACTCCCTCACACTGCCTCCGACACTCACTCATACTCCCTCACACACTGCCTCCGACACTCACTCACACTCCCTCACACTGCCTCCGACACTCACTCATACTCCCTCACACACTGCCTCCGACACTCACTCACACTCCCTCACACACTGCCTCCGACACTCCCTCACACACTGCCTCCGACACTCACTCACACTCCCTCACACACTGCCTCCGACACTCCCTCACACATTGCCTCCGACACTCCCTCACACACTGCCTCCGACACTCTCACACACTCCCTCACACACCGCCTCCGACACTCCCTTGCACTCCCTAACACACTGCCTCCGACACTCCCTCGCACTCCCTCACACACTGCCTCCGACACTCACTCACACTCCCTCACACACTGCCTCCGACACTCATTCACACTCCCTCACACACCGCCTCCGACACTCACTCACACTCCCTCACACACCGCCTCCGACACTCACTCACACACTGCCTCCGACACTCCCTCACACACCGCCTCCGACACTCACTCACACTCCCTCACACACCGCCTCCGACACTCACTCACACTCCCTCACACACCGCCTCCGACACTCACTCACACTCCCTCACACTCCACCTCCGACACTCACTCACACTGCCTCCGACACTCACTCATACTCCCTCACACACTGCCTCCGACACTCACTCACACTCCCTCACACACTGCCTCCGACACTCCCTCACACACTGCCTCCGACACTCACTCACACTCCCTCACACACTGCCTCCGACACTCCCTCACACATTGCCTCCGACACTGCCTCACACACTGCCTCCGACACTCTCACACACTGCCTCCGACACTCCCTTGCACTCCCTCACACACTGCCTCCGACACTCCCTCGCACTCCCTCACACACTGCCTCCGACACTCTCACACACTCCCTCACACATTGCCTCCGACACTCCCTCGCACTCCCTCACACACTGCCTCCGACACTCACTCACACTCCCTCACACACTGCCTCCGACACTCCCTCACGCATTGCCTCCGACACTCCCTCGCACTCCCTCACACACCGCCTCCGACACTCTCACACACTCCCTCACACACTGCCTCCGACACTCCCTCGCACTCCCTCACACACTGCCTCTGACACTCTCACACACTCCCTCACAGTCACTCACGCACCACCTCCGACGCAAACACTCCCTCAAAATCACACCCTCCCTCACAGTCATACGCACACACACTCCCTCACACACACACACTCCCTCCCTCAAAAACAAACTCACTCAGTCATACGCACACTGCCTCCGCACCACTCCCTCACACGCACTCCCTCACACGCACTCCCTCACACGCACTCCCTCACACACACACACAGTCACTCTCACTCACTCCCTCACATTATCTTCATATTCTGCATTCCAGGATTCTGATTTCCATTTTACGATGAACCCTGGATAGGTTAAAACTGTAGGGAGGGTGGGGGGAGGAGGAGGAGGAGGGGGGAGGAGGGAGGGAGGAGGGGGAGTGAGAGGGGAGGGGGGAGGGAACGGGGAGGAGGAGAGGAGAGAGGAGGAGGGAGGGGGCGGGAGGAGAGGAGGAGGGGGAGGAGGAGGGGGAGGAGGGGGAGGAGGAGGGGGAGGAGGGAGGGGGAGGAGGAGGGGGAGGAGGGAGGGGGGAGGGAGGAGAGGAGGAGAAGGGGGAAGGGAAAGGGAGGGGGAGAGGGGGGGGAGGGAAGGAGAGGGGGAGAGAGGAGAGGGAAGGAGAGGGGGGGAGGGAGGGAGAGGGGGGGAGGGAGGGGGAGGGAGAGA
>NW_027138407.1:599365-704365 GCF_035084215.1 Heptranchias perlo
AGGGCTTCCTGATTTTGCTCCTGAATGGCCTGGCTCTAATTTTTAAGGTTCTGCCTTCCTTATTCTTGATTTCCCCACCGGAGGAAATAGTTTCTCTCCGTCTACCCTATCGACTCCTTTTACCATCTTAAACCCCTCGATTAGATCACCCCCTCGATCTTCCAGACTCGAGGGAATACAAGCCTAGTCTGTGCAACCTGTCCTCGTAATTTAACCCTCTAAACCCTGAATTGTTCTGGTGAATCTGCACTGTACCCCCTCCAAGGCTGATATATCCTTCTTGAGGGCTTTATTAATAGAGGCAGAGGGTACAAAAGCAAGGTTGAACCTTTATAAAACACTGGTTTGGCCACAACTGGAGTATTGTGTCCAATTCTGGGCACCGCACTTTAGGAAGGATGTCAAGGCCTTAGAGAGGGTGCAGAGGAGATTTACTAGAATGGTACCAGGGATGAGGGATTTCAGTTACGTGGATAGACTGGAGAAGCTGGGGTTGTTCTCCTTGGAACAGAGACGGTTGCGAGGAGATTTGATCGAGGTGTTCAAAATCATGAAGGGTCTAGACAGAGTAGATAGAGAGAAACTGTTCCCATTGGCGGAAGGGTTGAGAACCAGAGGACGCAGATTTAAGGTGATTGGTAAAACAACCAAAGGCGACATGAGGAAAAGCTTTTTTACGCAGCGAGTTGTGATGATCTGGAATTCACTGCCTGAAAGGGCGGTGGAAGCAGATTCAATAATAACTTTCAAAAGGGAATTGGATAAATACTTGAAGGGAAAAAAATTTGCAGGGCTACGGGGGAAAGGGCGGGGGAGAGTGGGACTAGCTGGATTGCTCTTGCAGAGAGCTAGCATGGGGGCGACAGGCCGAACGGCCTCCGTCTGTGCTGTAAACATTCTACGATTCTGGGAGGTGCGGTGCCCAGAACTGCACACAGTATTCCAGACGGGGTCTGACCGAGGCTTTACGCAACTGAAGCATAACTTCCTCCCCCTTTCATAGTCCTGCCCTCTTGAGATAGAGGCCAATATCCCATTAGCCTTTTAAAATTTTTTTTTGGCCTTTTCGATTGCTTTGATGGCAGTTGTCACAAGGTGCCCCTTAGGTTAGCGAGGAGGGAGTGGGAATAACAATCGACCGGTGGTCCCTGCTCCTGGTCGCTATCCTGCTGGAAAGTTTGGGCGAGGACAGGCTGTGATAACCCCCATGGTTGAACATCCTGTTGGGATAACAAAAGAAACGAGAAGGGCGGCACCTTTGAGGCTTAATGATTAGCTCACGAGCAGCCCAGGACTTCCCAGAAACTTCTGTGCCTCTCCCTTTAACGGCCATATACAAAGTTATGAAAATTCCGCTCCTCCACACACACAAAAATAAAATACCAGGGAGGAAGTGAGAGGAGAGAGAGAGAGGAACAGAGAAATACAGTGAAACAGAAAAAAAATCATGCTAATTTCAGAAAGAAAGAATTAGCATAAGAACCCGCACAAAATCGACGAGAAAGTGGCATAAAACAGATAAGAAATTGATGTGAAAGCGATATGAAACCGATGAAAAATTGGCATAAAATCGATATGAAACCGACAGGAAATTGGCATAAAATCGATATGAAACCGATGAAAAATTGGCATAAAATCGATATGAAACCGATGAAAAATTGGCATAAAATCGATATGAAACCGACAGGAAATTGGCATAAAATCGATATGAAACCGATGAAAAATTGGCATAAAATCGATATGAAACCGATGAAAAATTGGCATAAAATCGATATGAAACCGACAGGAAATGGGCATAAAATCGATATGAAACCGATGAAAAATTGGCATAAAATCGATATGAAACCGACAGGAAATTGGCATAAAATCGATATGAAACCGATGAAAAATTGGCATAAAATCGATATGAAACCGACAGGAAATTGGCATAAAATCGATATGAAACCGATGAAAAATTGGCATAAAATCGATATGAAACCGATGAAAAATTGGCATAAAATCGATATGAAACCGACAGGAAATTGGCATAAAATCGATATGAAACCGATGAAAAATTGGCATAAAATCGATATGAAACCGATGAAAAATTGGCATAAAATCGATATGAAACCAACAGGAAATGGGCATAAAATCGATATGAAACCGATGAAAAATTGGCATAAAATCGATATGAAACCGACAGGAAATTGGCATAAAATCGATATGAAACCGATGAAAAATTGGCATAAAATCGATATGAAACCGACAGGAAATTGGCATAAAATCGATATGAAACCGACAGGAAATTGGCATAAGATCGATATGAAACCGACAGGAAATTGGCATAAAATCGATATGAAACCGATTAGAAATTGGCATAAAATCGATATGAAAGTGACAGGAAATTGGCATAAAATCGATATGAAAGTGACAGGAAATTGGCACAAAATCGATATGAAAGTGACAGGAAATTGGCATAAAATCGATATGAAAGTGTCAGGAAATTGGCATAAAATCGATATGAAAGTGACAGGAAATTGGCATAAAATCGATATGAAAGTGACAGGAAATTGGCATAAAATCGATATGAAACTGATTAGAAATTGGCGTGAAAGTGTCAGGAAATTGGCATAAAATCGATATGAAAGTGACAGGAAATTGGCATAAAATCGATATGAAAGTGATAGGAAATTGGCATAAAATCGATATGAAACCGACAGGAAATTGGCATACAATCGATATGAAACCGATGAGAAACTGGCATAAAATCGATATGAAAATGACAGGAAATTGGCATGAAATCGACACCGATCTCCGAACACTGTGGACATGAGACGATTCCCATTAGGGGAGGGGAGGTTTGAAGAGGGGGGTATTCCTGGGTCAGGACAAGGAGGGAGGAGGGGGGAAGAGGGGGTTAGTTACTCCCGAGCGGATCCGGGCTCTAAAGGAGCCGGAAGACGGACAGGAGGGGAGGCGGAGGGGAGGGAGAAACTCACACTTGCTCCGCATCCTCATCCATTCGTCTCCTCCTTTGATCAGGAGCCCCGGACGGGGGGAGTTTGAGAGTCTTTGGAATCCTCGGACACAATGTATCAATGGAATGGAACTCTGCCGAATGTAACAAACAATGTAACTTTCATAACATGTCAGCTGACCTTCCGGCTCATGAATATTAATCAGGGGGGCGGGGACCCGGGACACCAGTCAATTCCTCCTTTCTAAAGGCGGATTTTCACATTTGCTGAAATGATATTTGGATTCGCCTTGATTTTGGATTTTAAAGATCCAGGTGACACGGCGGTTCGGGATGCGGGTTTTAAAGATGAGGTTACCGGGGAAAATAAGGCGCATCCGACCCCTCTCTCTCCCTTTTAAGGTGCTAAATTCTCATAGGGGTTACTGGTTGCAGCAGAGGGAGAGATGGAGAGAGACAGACAGAATGAGATAGAGTGTGAGCGGAGATGTGGAGGGAGATACAGAAGATCAAACGAGAATAAAGAGAGGCAGAGTTAAAGAGAGAGAGAGTCAGAATGAAGCAGAGGGAGAGGGAGAGATAGAATGAGGCAGAGGGAGAGAGAGACATAATGAAGCAGAGGGTGAGAGAGACAGAATGAAGCAGAGGCGGAGAGAGACAGAATGAAGCAGAGGGAGAGAGAGACAGAATGAAGCAGAGGGAGAGACAGAACGAGGCAAAGGGAGAGAGAGAGACAGAATGAAGCAGAGGGAGAGAGAGGGAGAGACAGAATGAGGCAGAGGGAGAGAGAGACAGAATGAAGCAGAGGGGGAGAGAGAGACAGAATGAAGCAGAGGGTGAGAGAGACAGAATGAAGCAGAGGCGGAGAGAGACAGAATGAAGCAGAGGGAGAGAGAGACAGAATGAAGCAGAGGGAGAGACAGAATGAGGCAAAGGGAGAGAGAGAGACAGAATGAAGCAGAGGGAGAGAGAGAGACAGAATGAGGCAGAGGGAGAGACAGAATGAGGCAGAGGGAGAGACAGAATGAGGCAGAGGGAGAGACAGAATGAGGCAGAGGGAGAGACAGAATGAGGCAGAGGGAGAGAGACAGAATGAAGCAGAGGGAGAGGGAGAGACAGAATGAGGCCGAGGGAGTGGGAGAGACAGAATGAGGCAGAGGGAGAGGGAGAGACAAAATGAGGCCGAGGGAGAGGGAGAGACAGAATGAGGCCGAGGGAGAGACAGAATGAGGCCGAGGGACAGGGAGAGACAGAATGAGGCAGAGGGAGAGGGAGAGACAGAATGAGGCAGAGGGAGAGAGAGACAGAATGAGACAGAGTGAGAGGGAGAGACAGAATGAGGCCAAGGGAGAGGGAGAGACAGAATGAAGCAGAGGGAGAGGGAGAGACAGAATGAGGCAGAGGGAGAGGGAGAGAGACAGAATGAAGCAGAGGGAGAGGGAGAGAGACAGAATGAAGCAGAGGGAGAGGGAGAGACAGAATGAGGCCGAGGGAGTGGGAGAGACAGAATGAGGCAGAGGGAGAGGGAGAGACAAAATGAGGCCGAGGGAGAGGGAGAGACAGAATGAGGCCGAGGGAGACGGAGAGACAGAATGAGGCCGAGGGAGAGACAGAATGAGACCGAGGGACAGGGAGAGACAGAATGAGGCAGAGGGAGAGAGAGAGACAGAATGAGGCAGAGGGAGAGGGAGAGACAGAATGAGGCAGAGGGAGAGGGAGAGACAGAATGAGGCAGAGGGAGAGGGAGAGACAGAATGAGGCAGAGGGAGAGAGAGAGACAGAATGAGGCAGAGGGAGAGGGAGAGACAGAATGAGGCAGAGGGAGAGGGAGAGACAGAATGAGGCAGATGGAGAGGGAGAGACAGAATGAGGCAGAGGGAGAGAGAGAGACAGAATGAGGCCGAGGGAGAGGGAGAGACAGAATGAGGCCGAGGGAGAGGGAGAGACAGAATGAAGCAGAGGGAGAGAGAGACAGAATGAAGCAGAGGGAGAGAGAGACGGAATGAAGCAGAGGGAGAGAGAGACAGAATGAAGCAGAGGGGGAGAGAGAGACAGAATGAGGCAGAGGGAGAGAGAGAATGAAGCAGAGGGAGAGGGAGAGACAGAATGAGGCAAAGGGAGAGAGAGAGACAGAATGAAGCAGAGGGAGAGACAGAATGAGGCCGAGGGAGAGGGAGAGACAGAATGAAGCAGAGGGAGAGAGAGACAGAATGAAGCAGAGGGAGAGAGAGACGGAATGAAGCAGAGGGAGAGAGAGACAGAATGAAGCAGAGGGGGAGAGAGAGACAGAATGAAGCAGAGGGGGAGAGAGAATGAGGCAGAGGGAGAGAGAGAGACAGAATGAAGCAGAGGGAGAGGGAGAGACAGAATGAGGCAAAGGGAGAGAGAGAGACAGAATGAAGCAGAGGGAGAGAGAGAGACAGAATGAGGCAGAGGGAGAGACAGAATGAGGCAGAGGGAGAGAGAGAGACAGAATGAGGCAGAGGGAGAGACAGAATGAGGCAAAGGGAGAGAGAGAGACAGAATGAAGCAGAGGGAGAGAGAGAGACAGAATGAGGCAGAGGAAGAGAGAGAGAGACAGAATGAGGCAGAGGGAGTAGGAGAGACAGAATGAGGCAGAGGGAGAGAGACAGAATGAAGCAGAGGGAGAGACAGAGACAGAATGAAGCAGAGGGAGAGGGAGAGACAGAATGAGGCAAAGGGAGAGAGAGAGACAGAATGAAGCAGAGGGAGAGAGAGAGACAGAATGAGGCAGAGGGAGAGACAGAATGAGGCAGAGTGAGAGAGAGAGACAGAATGAGGCAGAGGGAGAGACAGAATGAGGCAAAGGGAGAGAGAGAGACAGAATGAAGCAGAGGGAGAGAGAGAGACAGAATGAGACAGAGGAAGAGAGAGAGAGACAGAATGAGGCAGAGGGAGTAGGAGAGACAGAATGAGGCAGAGGGAGAGGGAGGGAGACAGAATGAAGCAGAGGGAGAGGGAGATACAGAATGAAGCAGAGGGAGAGGGAGAGACAGAATGAAGCCGAGGGACAGGGAGAGATAGAATGAGGCCGAGGGAGAGGGAGAGACAGAATGAGGCAGAGGGAGTGGGAGAGACAGAATGAGGCAGAGGGAGAGGGAGAGACAGAATGAAGCCGAGGGACAGGGAGAGATAGAATGAGGCCGAGGGAGAGGGAGAGACAGAATGAGGCCGAGGGAGAGGGAGAGACAGAATGAAGCAGAGGGAGAGGGAGAGACAGAATGAGGCAGAGGGAGAGAGAGAGACAGAATGAGGCAGAGGTAGAGGGAGAGACAGAATGAGGCAGAGGGAGAGGGAGAGACACAATGAGGCCGAGGGAGAGGGTGAGACAGAATGAAGCAGAGGGAGAGAGAGACAGAATGAAGCAGAGGGAGAGAGAGACAGAATGAAGCAGAGGGAGAGAGAGAGACAGAATGAAGCAGAGGGAGTAGGCGAGACAGGATGAGGCAGAGGGAGAGGGAGAGACAGAATGAGGCCGAGGGAGAGGGAGAGACAGAATGAGGCAGAGGGGGAGAGAGAGACAGAATGAAGCAAAGGGAGAGAGAGAGACAGAATGAGGCAGAGGGAGAGACAGAATGAGGCAGAGGGAGAGAGAGAGACAGAATGAAGCAGAGGGAGAGAGAGAGACAGAATGAGGCAGAGGGAGAGACAGAATGAGGCAGAGGGAGAGAGAGAGAGACAGAATGAAGCAGAGGGAGAGGGAGAGACAGAATGAGGCAAAGGGAGAGAGAGAGACAGAATGAAGCAGAGGGAGAGAGAGAGACAGAATGAGGCAGAGGGAGAGACAGAATGAGGCCGAGGGAGTGGGAGAGACAGAATGAGGCAGAGGGAGAGGGAGAGACAGAACGAAGCAGTGGGGGAGAGAGAAACAGAATGAAGCAGAGGGAGAGAGAGAGACAGAATGAGGCAGAGGGAGAGACAGAATGAGGCAGAGGGAGAGAGAGAGACAGAATGAAGCAGAGGGAGTAAGAGAGACAGAATGAGGCAGAGGGAGAGGGAGAGAGACAGAATGAGGCAGAGGGAGAGGGAGAGACAGAATGAGGCCGAGGGAGAGGGAGAGACAGAATGAAGCAGAGGGAGAGGGAGAGACAGAATGAGGCAGAGGGAGAGAGAGAGACAGAATGAGGCCAAGGGAGAGGGAGAGACAGAATGAGGCCGAGGGAGAGGGAGAGACAGAATGAGGAAGAGGGAGAGACAGAATGGGGCAGAGGGAGAGAGAGAGAGACAGAATGAAGCAGAGGGAGAGGGAGAGACAGAATGAGGCAGGGGAGAGGGAGGGACAGAATGAGGCAGAGGGAGAGGGAGAGACAGAATGAGGCAGAGGGAGAGGGAGAGACAGAATGAGGCAATGGGAGAGAGAGAGACAGAATGAGCAGAGGGAGAGGGAGAGACAGAATGAGGAAGAGGGCGAGCGAGAGGGAGAGAGAGAATTAGCCCGAGGGAGAGGGAGAGAGAGAACGAGGCCGAGGGAGAGGGAGAGGGAGAGAGAAAATGAGGCCGAGGGAGAGGGAGAGAGAGAATGAGGCCGAGTGAGAGGGAGAGGGAGAGAGAGAATGAGGCAGAGGGAGAGAGAGCGACAGAATGAGGCAGAGGGAGAGAGAGAAAGACAGAATGAGGCAGAGGGAGAGAGAGAGACAGAATGAGGCAGAGGGAGAGAGAGAGAGAGACAGAATGAGGCAGAGGGAGAGAGAGAGACAGAATGAGGCAGAGGGAGAGAGAGAGAGACAGAATGAGGCAGAGGGAGAGAGAGAGACAGAATGAGGCAGAGGGAGAGAGAGAGAGAGAGACAGAATGAGGCAGAGGGAGAGAGAGAGACAGAATGAGGCAGAGGGAGAGAGAGAGAGAGACAGAATGAGGCAGAGGGAGAGAGAGACAGAATGAGGCAGAGGGAGAGAGAGAGACAGAATGAGGCAGAGGGAGAGAGAGAGACAGAATGAGGCAGAGGGAGAGAGAGAGACAGAATGAAGCAGGGAGAAACAGATGAGGTTTAAAGAGATAGTAAGAGAGGGAGAAAGAGAGAACGATGTAGAAAGAGATTTGGACGAATAGAATTACATAGATCGCACAGCACAGAAACAGGCCATTCGGCCCAACAGGTCCGTGCTGGTGTTCATGCTCCTCACGAGCCTCCTCCCTCCCGACTTCATCTCACCCTATCAGCATATCCTTCTATTCCTTTCTCCCTCATGTGTTTATCGAGCTTCCCCTTAAATCCATCTACACTATTCACCTCAACTACTCCTTGTGGGAGCGAGTTCCACATTCTCACCACTCTCTGGGGAAAGACTTTATGGAGAAGTGTAACAGCCTATCAGCACTGATCTGATTTGACTCGCTGCTGGGCAGAGTCGACAGATTTACTGTAACACTCTCCTACTTTCGGTCCCAGTTCCTGAATTCAAGTTCCTGAACAGGTGCACAAGAGGGCAGGCGGCCGTGTTATCAGGGCTCCCTCCCCCCACAGCTGGAGGCCGCTGATGTAAATCTGGGTCTAATGGGGAGATCGTGCTGGTATATTTAACAGCGGTGGGGGTGTGAGGGACTTTCCGCGGCCCAGGGCCGGTGTTATATCGGTGCTGGGCCGGATACAGAAAGAGGAAGTGTGTGGGAATAAAGGTGTGAGTGGCACGTCGCAGGATGTCACGGACAGGAGGCAAAAGGGGAGAGAGAGAGAGAGAGAAAGAAAGAAAGAGAGAGAGAGAGAGAGAGGGAAAGAGAAAGAAAGGGAGAAAGAGAGAGAGAAAAAAAGAGAGAGGGAAAAAAAGAGAGAGGGAAAGAGAGAAAGAGAAAGAGAGAGAGTGAGGGAAAGAGAAAGAAAGAGAGGGAGGGAAAGAGAAAGAGAAAAAGAGAAAGAGAGCGAGAAAGAAAGAGAGGGAGGGAAAGAGAGAGAGAAAGAGAGAAAGAAAAAGAGAAAGAGAGGGAAAGTGCGAGAGAGAGAGAGAGAAAGAGAGAAAGAAAGAAAGAGTGAGAGAGAAAGAAAAAGAGAAAGTGAGAGAGAAAGAAAAAGAGAGAGAGAAAGAAAGAGAGAAAGAAAAAGAGAGAGAGAGAGAAAGAAAGAAAGAGAGAGAGAAAGAGAGAAAGAAAAAGAGAGAGGGAAAGAGAAAGAAAGAGCGAAAGAGAGAGAGAGAAAGAAAGAGAAAGAAAAAGAGAGAGAGTGAAAGAGAGAAAGAGAAAGAGAGAGAGGGAAAGAGAAAGAAAGAATGAGAGAGAAGGAAAGAGAGAAAGAAAAAGAGAGAGGGGGAAAGAGAAAGAAAGAGAGAGAGAGAGAGAGAAAGAAAGAATGAGAGAGCGAAAGAGAGACAGACTTGTATTGAAACAGCTCCTTTAACGGAGATCCCACCATCAACAATGAGATAATGAGCTAATAATCTGTTTTAGACAATAAAAACAGGCCTTAAGGTCCTCGACCTGAAACATTAACTCAGTTTCTTTCTCCACAGACGCTGCCTCACTCGCTGAGCTTCTCAGGCATTTTCTGTTCTTATTTCTGATTTCCAGCATCTGCAGCATTTTGCCTTTGAATCTGTTTTCTTTTTAGTGATGTTGGTTTGAGGGATAAATATCGGCCCCAGGTCACCGGGGGTGAACTCTCCCCCCACAGCTCTTAATTCGAAACAGTGTCCGTGGGATCTTTTACGTCCCGCCTGAGAGGGGCAGACGGGGCCCTCGGTTTAACGTCTCATCCGAGAGACGGCCCCTCCGACAGTGCGGCGCTCCCTCTGTAATTGGGAAACCAGGGGAGGGTGGGCCCTGGATTATGGGGCTCGAGTCTCCGGAGTGGGGACCTGAACGCACGACCTTCTGACTCACAGGCGAGAGAGAGAGAGAGAACAATAACCACCAACCCAAGGCTGACATTATGAAAACTCTCGGACACAGTGGCTGCTCATTCATTGCCCCCTCCTCTTGTGTTGGGGTACAGGTTCCACCGACACTGCCCTGCCCCCCTCCAGTACCCCAGGCAAGCGACCGCTCTCCATGTTTGATCTCAGACAGTGAGTGTCGGCAGGGTATTCGACCATGGGGGGAGCGCGTGACAGCCAAGCACATTCCTCTCCACACACACACACACACACACACATACAGGCAGACTTTGCAGCAGGAGTCACCGACTAGTGATCAGGAGCAGGAACCTGGCTCATCTCTCCCCTTCCCCCCACCCCAACCTCGAGGGGGTCGAGGTCAATGGCATTGCTGCTAGCGCCAAACCAGGCTGAGATTGGCCAGTTGAGGTAGGCCATCTCAGCGCAGGTCCGTGCTGGGCCAGATCGAGAGAGAGGAGGGGTGTGTTTGTGTGTGTGTGTGTGTGTGTGTGGGGTGGGAGGGAGAGAGAGCAGGGAGGGGAAAGAAAGAAAGAAAGAAGGAAAGAGATAAGGAGAGAAAGAGAGAATACAGTGTCTTTCACAGAGGCGTACACACACACTCAGATACAGACATAGAGAAAGAGAGAGACGGAGAGAGAGATGGAGAGAGAGAGAGAGAGAGAGATAGAAACGGACAGGGAGAGAGTTAGAGAGAGCCAGAGACAGGGAGAGAGAGAAAGAGACAGAGAGAGAGTGAGAGAGAAAGAGACAGAGAGAGAGAGATGGAGAGAGAGAGAGAGAGAGAGATAGAAACGGACAGGGAGAGAGTTGGAGAGAGACAGAGACAGAGGGAGAGAGAGAGAGAGAGATGGAGAGAGTGCGAGAGAGAGAGAGACGGAGAGAGAGAGATGGAGAGAGTGCGAGAGAGAGAGAGAGATGGAGAGAGAGAGTGATGGAGAGAGTGAGAGAGAGACACTGTATTCTCTCTTTCTCTCAGGACGTCCCAAAGCCTTTTACAGCCAATGAAGTACTTTTTGAAGTGTAGTCACTCCTGTTATGTAGGAAATGCGGCAGCCAATTTGTGCACAGCAAGATCCCACAATCAGCAGTGAGATAAATGGCCAGATCATCTGCTTTTTAGCGATGTTGGTTGAGGGGTAAATGTTTGAGCCCAAACAGTGAGTGTCGGCAGGGTATTCAACCATGGGGAGAGGGCATGGGAGAGAGATAGAGACAGAGGCACAAAGAGAGGGAGAGAGAGAGAGAGAGAGAGACGAAGAGACAGAGAGAGAGAGACATAGAGAGAGAGACCAAGACAGAGGCATAGAGAGAGACAGACACATACACACACACTCAGATTCAGACATAGAGAAAGAGAGAGACGGAGAGAGAGATGGAGAGAGGGAGAGACAGAGAGATAGAAATGGACAGGGAGAGAGTTAGAGAGAGATAGAGACAGGGAGAGAGAGAAAGAGACAGAGAGTGCGAGAGAGAGAGAGATGGAGAGAGAGATGGAGAGAGTGAGAGAGAGACACAGAGAGAGGGAGAGAGAGACAGAGACACAGAGAGAGAGTGTATGTGTGAGAGAGAGAGACAGAGAGAGAGAGATGGAGAGAGAGAGAGACAGCAAGAGACAGAGACAGAGGCATAGAGGGAGAGAGACAGACATATGCACACACACTCAGATACAGACATAGAGAAAGAGAGAGACGGAGAGAGAGAGAGACAGAAACAGACAGAGAGAGTGAGAGAGAGACAGAGAGAGAGGGGGAGAGAGACAGACAGAGAGGGAGAGAGTGTGTGTGTGAGAGAGAGAGGAGATGGAGAGAGAGGGACAGAGAGAAAGAGAGAGACAGAGAGTGAGACAGAGAGAGACAGAGACATGGACACACACTCAGATACTGACACAGAAAGAGAGAGAGAGGCATCGAAGGAGAGAGAGACAGACATACGAACATACACTCAGATACAAACATCGAGAGAGAGAGAGAGAGAGAGATTGAGAGAGTGAGAGAGAAACAGAGAGAGAGAGATACAGGGAGAGTGACAGAGAGAGACAGAGAGAGAGGGATAGAGGGAGAGAGAGAGACAGATACATGCACACGCACATAGAGAGAGAGAGAGAAAGAGAAAGTGTGAGAGAGACGGAAAGAGAGAGAGATGGAGAGAGAGAGCGAGAGAGAGAGAGAGAGTGAGAGAGAGAGTGAGAGAGATGGAAAGAGAGAGAGACGGAGTGAGAGAGAGACAGAGAGAGAGGGAGATGAAGAGAGAGAGAGGAGATGGAGAGAGAGAGAGAGAGATAAACAGATAGAAATGGACAGGGAGAGAGTGAGAGGGAAAGACAGAGTGGGAGAGAGAGAGAGAGAGAGAGATGGAGGGAGAGATGGAGAGAGAGAGAGAGGAGATGGAGAGACAGAGACAGAGGGAAAGTGAGAGACAGTGAGAGTCAGAGAGACAGAGAGAGAGACAGAGACATGCAAACACTCAGATACTGACAGAGAGAGAGTGAGTGAGAGAGACAGAGGCATAGAAATTGAGAGAGTGAGAGAGAGTTACAGGGAGAGTGACAGAGAGAGACAGCAAGAGACAGAGAGAGAGGCATAGAGGGAGAGAGACAGATGCATGCACACGCACATAGAGAGAGAGAGAGATGGAGAGAGGGACAGAGACAAACACATACAGATACGGACAGAGAGAGAGAGTGAGAGAGAGACAGAGAGAGAGAGGGAGACGGAGAGAGAGAGAAAGAGTGAGAGAGACGGAAAGAGAGAGAGAGAGACGGAGGGAGAGGGAGACGAAGAGAGAGGAGATGGAGAGAGAGACGAAGAGAGAGAGAGAGAGGAATCGGAGAGATAGAGAGAGAGATAGACAGAGAGATAGAAACGGACAGGGAGAGAGTGAGAGGGAAAGACAGAGAGGGAGAGAGAGAGACAGAGACAGAGAGAGAGAGAGGGAGAGAGAGACGGAGAGAGAGAGAAGATGGAGAGAGAGAGACAGAGAGAAAGTGAGAGACAGAGAGAGTCAGAGAGACAGAGAGAGACAGAGACATGCACACACACTCAGATACTGACATAGAGAGAGAGTGAGAGAGACAGAGGCATAGAGGGAGAGAGAGAGAGAGAGAGAGTGAGAGAGAGAGAGAGAGAGAGAGTGAGAGAGATAAACAGAGGCATAGAGGGAGAGAGAGACAGACATACGAACATAACTCAGGTACCGACATAGAGAGAGATGGAGAGAGAGACAGAGACAGAGAGATTGAAAGAGTGAGGGAGAAACAGAGAGAGAGAGATACAGGGAGAGTTACAGAGAGAGACAGCAAGAGACAGAGAGAGAGGCATAGAGGGAGAGAGACAGACGCACGCACACGCACATAGAGAGAGAGAGAGATGGAGAGAGGGACAGAGACAAACACATACAGATACGGACAGAGAGAGAGAGTGAGAGAGAGACAGAGAGAGACAGAGAGAGAGAGAAAGAGTGAGACGGAGAGAGAGAGAAAGAGCGAGAGAGACGGAAAGAGAGAGAGACGGAGAGAGAGCGAGAGAGACGGAGAGAGAGAGAGTGAGAGAGAGTGAGAGAGATGGTAAGAGCGAGAGAGACGGAGAGAGAGAGAGAGAGACGGAGAGAGAGGGAGACGAAGAGAGAGAGACGAAGAGAGAGAGAGGAATCGGAGAGATAGAGAGAGAGAGATCAACAGAGAGATAGAAACGGACAGGGAGAGAGTGAGAGGGAAAGATAGAGAGGGAGCGAGAGAGACAGAGACAGAGAGAGAGTGAGAGAGAGAGGGAGAGGGAGACGGAGAGAGAGAGTGAGTGGGACAGAAAGAGAGAGAGAGACGGAGGGAGAGAGAGAGAGCGAGAGAGATGGAGAGAGGGAGAGTGAGAGAGACGGAAAGAGAGAGAGATGGAGAGAGAGGGAGCGAGAGAGAAGGAGAGAGACAGAGAGAGAGAGAGGAGATGGAGAGAGAGAGACGAAGAGAGAGAGAGGAAACAGAGAGAGAGAGAGATGGAGAGATAGAGAGAGAGAGACAGAGGGAGAGACGGAGAGAGAGAGAGGAGAGAGAGAGAGAGAGAGTGAGAGAGACAGACAGAGGCATAGAGGGAGAGAGAGACAGACATACGAACATACACTCAGATACAGACATAGAGAGAGATGGAGAGAGAGAGAGAGAGACAGACAGAGACACAGATACAGAGAGATTGAGAGAGTGAGAGAGACAGAGAGAGAAAGATACAGGGAGAGTGACAGAGAGAGACAGCAAGAGACAGAGAGAGAGGCATAGAGGGAGAGAGAGACAGATGCATGCACACGCACATAGAGAGAGAGAGATGGAGAGAGGGACAAAGACAAACACATACAGATACCAAGAGAGAGAGAGAGTGAGAGAGAGAGAGATAGAGACAGAGAGAGAGAGTGAGCGAGAGAGAAAGAGACAGAGAGAGAGATGGAGAGAGAGGGAGAAAGAGTGAGAGAGATGGAAAGAGAGTGAGATGGAGAGAGAGAAAGTGAGAGAGACAGAGAGAGAGAGTGAGAGAGAGTGAGAGAGATGGAAAGAAAGAGAGACGGAGAGAGAGAGCGAGAGAGACGGAGAGAGAGAGAGAGAGACGGAGAGAGAGGGAGACGAAGAGAGAGAGTGAGGAGACAGAGAGAGACGAAGAGAGAGAGAGAGAGAGAGGAAACGGAGAGAGAGAGAGAGAGAGAGATAGACAGAGAGATAGAAATGGACAGAGAGAGTGAGAGGGAAAGACAGAGAGGGAGAACGAGATCGAGACAGAGAAAGAGAGTGAGCGAGAGAGAGAGAGACAGAGAGGGAGCGAGAGAGAGAGAGACAGAGAGGGAGAGCGAGATCGAGACAGAGAAAGAGAGTGAGCGAGAGAGAGAGACAGAGAGGGAGAGCGAGATCGAGACAGAGAAAGAGAGTGAGCGAGAGAGAGACAGAGAGAGAGAGACAGAGAGAAGGTGAGATGGAGAGAAAGAGACAGAGGCAGAGATAGTGAGAGTGAGAGAGAGACAGAGACAGAGACATGTCTACACACTCAGATACTGACATAGAAAGCGAGAGAGAGAGTGAGAGAGATGGAAAGAGGGAGACGGAGAGAGAGAGAGCAAGAGAGACGGAGAGAGATGAAGAGAGAGAGAGAGGAAACGGAGAGAGAGATAGACAGAGAGATAGAAATGGACAGAGAGAGAGTGAGAGGGAAAGACAGAGAGGGAGAACGAGATCGAGACAGACAAAGAGAGTGAGCGAGAGGAAGAGACAGAGAGAGAGGAGATGGAGAGAGGGACAGAGACAAACACATACAGATACGGACAGAGTGAGAGTGAGAGAGAGACAGAGAAAGACAGAGAGAGAGAGGGAGACGGAGAGAGAGAGAGAAAGAGTGAGAGAGACGGAAAGAGAGAGAGACGGAGAGAGAGAGAGCGAGAGAGACGGAGAGAGAGTGAGAGAGATGGAAAGAGCGAGAGAGACAGAGAGAGAGAGAGAGACGGAGAGAGAGGGAGACGAAGAGAGAGAGGAGACGGAGAGAGAGACGAAGAGAGAGAGAGGAATCGGAGAGATAGAGAGAGAAAGATAGACAGAGAGATAGAAACGGACAGGGAGAGAGTGAGAGGGAAAGACAGAGAGGGAGAGTGAGAGACAGAGACAGACAGAGAGAGAGAGTGAGAGAGAGAAGGAGAGCGAGACGGAGAGAGAGAGGGAGAGAGACAGAAAGAGAGAGAGATAGAGGGAGAGAGAGAGCGAGAGAGATGGAGAGAGGGAGAGTGAGAGAGACGGAAAGAGAGCGAGAGAGATGGAGAGAGAGAGAGACGGAGAGAGAGAGGGAGATGAAGATAGAGAGAGAGAGGAGACGGAGAGAGAGGGACAAAGAGAGAGATAGAGCGGAAACAGAGAGAGAGAGAGATAGACAGAGAGATAGAAACAGGCAGGGAGAGAGTGAGGGAAAGGCGGAGAGGGAGACAGAGAGACAGAGAGACAGAGAGAGAGAGACAGAGAGAGAGGGAGAGAGAGAAGAGATAGAGAGAGGGAGAAACGGAGAGAGAGAGAGAGACGGAGAGAGAGAGACAGAGAGAGAGACGGAGAGAGAGAAGAGCTAGAGAGAGGGAGAAACGGAGAGAGAGAGACAGAGAGAAAGAGACAGAGACAGAGACAGAGGCAGAGAGAGAGAGTGAGAGAGAGACAGAGAGAGAGAGACAGAGAGAAAGAGACGGAGGCAGAGAGAGAGAGTGAGAGAGAGGCAGAGACAGACACAGAGAGACAGAGACATGCACACACACTCAGATACTGATATAGAGAGAGAGACAGAGAGAGAGAGTGAGAGAGTGACAGAGAGAGAGAGAGAGAGACAGAGACGGAGTGAGAGAGAGACAGAGGTAGAGAGAGACACACACAAACACACACTCAGATACAGACATAGAGAGAGATGGAGAGAGAGACAGAGACACAGATATATATATAGAGAGAGAGATTGAGAGAGTGAGAGAGAGAGAGACAGAGAGAGACAGCAAGAGAGAGAGAGAGAGACAGAGGCATAGAGGGAGAGAGAGACAGATGCACGCACACGCACATAGAGAGAGAGAGAGGGAGATGGAGAGAAAGAGAGAGACAAACACACACAGATGCCGACATAGAGAGAGAGAGAGACGGAGAGAGAGACAGAGAAAGAGGCAGAGAGAGAGAGAGAGAGACAGACAGATAGAGAGACAGATAGAGAGAGAGAGAGAGAGAGCGACAGAGGCATAGAGGGAGAGAGAGACAGACACACACTCACACACACGCAGATACAGACATAGAGAGAGAGCGATGGAGAGAGAGAGACAGAGAGACAGACAGAGAGAGAGAGTGAGGAGTGAGAGAGAGACAGAGAGAGAGGGAGTGCGACACAGACAGAGAAAGAGAGACAGAGAGAGAGAGACGGAGAGAGAGAGAGAGACAGAGAGAAAGAGAGACAGAGAGAGCGAGTCAGAGAGACAGAGACAGACAGAGACAGAGACATGCACACACACTCAGATACTGACATAGACAGAGAGAGAGAGAGAGAGACAGAGAGAGAGAGAGAGAGAGACAGAGGCATAGTGGGAGAGAGAGACAGACATACGAACATACACTCAGGTACAGACATAGAGAGAGATGGAGAGAGAGAGACAGCAAGAGACAGAGAGGGAGAGGCATAGAGGGAGAGAGAGACAGATGCACGCACACGCACATGGAGAGAGAGAGAGATGGAGAGAGGGACAGAGACAAGCACATACAGATACTGACATAGAGAGAGAGAGTGAGAGAGAGAGTGAGAGAGACGGAAAGAAAGAGAGATGGAGAGAGAGAGGGACAGAGAGACGGAGAGAGAGCTAGAGAGACGGAGAGAGAGGGAGACGAAGAGAGAGAGAGAGAGAGAAGACGGAGTGAGAGAGACAAAGAGAGAGAGAGGAGACGGAGAGAGAGACAGAGAGATAGAAACGGACAGGGAGAGAGTGAGAGAGATAGAGAGGAAGAGAGAGAGAGATACAGGGAGAAAGAGTGAGCGAGAGAGAGACAGAGAGATGAAGAGAGAGAGGGGAGTTGGAGAGAGAGAGTGAGAAAGGGAGAGACAGAGAGAGAGAGGAGACGGAGAGAGAGAGAGATGGAGAGACAGAAACGGACAGAGAGAGAGGGAGAGAGACAGAGACAGAGACAGAGTCAGAGAGAGAGAGTGAGAGAGAGACAGAGAGAGAGACAGAGAGACAGAGCCAGGCACACACTCAGATACTGACATAGAAAGAGAGAGACAGAGAGACAGACAGAGAGAGAGAGTGAGAGAGAGACAGAGGTATAGAAGGAGAGAGAGAGACACACACAAACACACACTCAGATATAGACATAGAGAGAGATGAAGAGAGAGACAGAGACACAGATATATATATAGAGAGAGATTGAGACAGTGAGAGAGGGATGGAGAGAGAGATACAGGGAGAGAGACAGAGAGAGACAGCAAGAAAGAGAGAGAGAGAGGCATAGAGGGAGAGAGAGGACAAATGCATGCACACACACATAGAGAGAGAGACGGAGAGAAAGAGACAGAGACAAACACATACAGATACTGACATAGAGAGAAAGAGACGGAGAGAGAGACAGAGAGAGAGGCAGAGAAAGAGACAGAGAGAGAGAGAGAGAGAGTGAGACAGAGGCATAGAGGGAGAGACAGACACACACTCACACACACTCAGATACAGACATAGAGAGAGCGATGGAGAGAGAGTCAGAGAGATAGACACAGACAGAGAGAGAGTGAGGGAGTGAGAGAGAGACAGAGAGAGGGGGAGAGAGAGACACAGAGACACATATGCATAGATACAGACATAGAGTGAGAGAGAGATGGAGAGAGAGAGACAGGGAGAGAGAGGCAGAGAGAGACAGTGAGCGAGAGAGAGGGACAGAGAGACTGAGGGAGAGAAACAGAGACAGAGGCATAGAGGGAGACAGAGACAGATACACGCACACACACTCAAATACAGATATAGAGAGAAAGATGGAGAGAGACAGAGAGACAGACACAGACAGAGAGAATGAGGGAGAGGGAGACTGAGAGAGACAGAGAGAGAGACTGAGACAGAGAGAAAGGGAGAGACAGACAGAGGCACATACAAAGATACAGACAGAGAGAAAGACTGACACACAGAGAAAGGGGAAGAGAGGGAGAGAGAGAATTGGAGATATTGATATAGAAAGACAGAGACAGAGGGAGAGATATACACGCAGAGAAAGAAGAGAGGGACAGAGAGAATTAGAGAGCACGATAGAGAGATAGGAAGACAGAGACGGAGGACAGAAGATGAGCCCAGTGTTTGCAGGCCCCGGCGCTAAAATCCATTACCGTAATGAAGACAATCTCCCAAAGCAAAAATTAAATTGAATTTAACGATGAATTCTCCAGTGGAGGTAGGTGGAAATCTTGTTTTAGCTGCCCTCTTACACAGCATTCGGTGCAGTTCTGAGCAGACAGGAAGTTGTAGTGAAAAAGATAAGATGCTGCAGATATTCAAAATCAGAAAATAAAGTCAGCAGGTCAGGCAGCATCTGTAGAGAGACAGCAGGCAACATCTGGGGCCTTAAAACCCTTCCTCAGCACCAGGTGTAGTGTCCAGGTAAGGCCATTAGATGGGGCACAATGACCAGCTCCCCGTCACTGTACCCAGCAGTAGCCCTTCACTGACTGCATCTCCCTCACGTCAATCTGTCCCCTCCGTGAATCTGTGTGTGTGTGTGTGTGGGTGAGTGTGTGTATGGGTGTGTCAGTGCGTGTGCGTGTGTGTTGAGTGTGTGTGTGTGTGTGGGTGTGTGCGTGCATGTCTTTATGTGTGTGTGGGTGTGTGTGTCTGTAGGTGTGCATCTGTCTGTGTGGGTGTGTCTATAGGCGTGTGTGGGTGTGCGTGTCTGTGTGTGTGTCTATGTGTGTGTATCTGTGTGTGTAGGTGTGCGTGTCTGTGTGTGGGTGTGTGCAGGTGTGTGTCTGTGTGGGTGTGGGTGTGTGTGTCTGTAGCTGTGCGTCTGTGTGTGTGGGTGTGTGTGTGTATGGGTGTGTCAGTGCGTGTGCGTGTGTGTTGAGTGTGTGTGGGTGTGGGTGTGTGCATGCATGTCTTTATGTGTGTGTGGGTGTGTGTGTCTGTAGGTGTGCATCTGTCTGTGTGGGTGTGTCTATAGGCGTGTGTGGGTGTGCGTGTCTGTGTGTGTGTAGGTGTGCGTATCTGTGTGTGGGTGTGTGCAGGTGTGTGTCTGTGTGGGTGTGGGTGTGTGCGTCTGTAGCTGTGCGTCTGTGTGTGTGGATGTGTGTGTGTGTCTGTAGGTGTGTGTGGGTGTGCGTGTCTGTGTGTGTGGGTGTGTGTGTGTGTCTGTAGGTGTGCGTCTGTCTGTGTGTGGGCGTGCGTGTCTGTGTGTGTATCTGTGCGTGTGGGTGTGTGTGTCTGTGTGTGTAGGTGTGTGTCTGTGTGAGTGTGTGTCTGTGGGTGTGTGTGTGTGTCTATCTGTGTGTGTGTGTGTGTCTGTGTATGTGTGTGTGTGCACATGTGTCTGTGTGTGTGCGGGTGTGCATGTCTGTGTGTGTGGGGTTGTGTGTCTGTAGATGTGTGTGTCTGTGTGTGTGCGCGTCTGTGTGTCTGCATGTGTGTGTCTGTGTGTGTGCGTGTCTGTGTGTAGGTGTGTGTGTGCGTGTGTCTGTGTACATGAGTCTGTCTGTGTGCGTGTGGCTGTGTGTGGGTGAATATTTGTGTGTGGGTGTGTGTGTGTGAATGTTTGTGTGTGGGTGTGTGTGTGTGAATATTTGTGTGTGGGTGTGTGTGTGTGAATATTTGTGTGTGGGTGTGTGTGTGTGAATATTTGTGTGTGGGTGTGTGTGTGTGTGAATATTTGTGTGTGTGTGTGTGAATATTTGTGTGTGTGTGTGTGTGTGTGTGAATGTTTGTGTGTGGGTGTGTGTGTGTGAATGTTTGTGTGTAAAAGATCCCTACGTGCTTCACAGGAGTGTAATTAGACAAAATTTGACACCAAGCCAAATAAAGAGCTATTAGGACTGCTGAAAGTTTTGTCAAAGAGGTAGGTTTTAAGGAGAAACTTCAAGGAGGAGAGGCGGAGAGGTTTAGAATCATAGAAGCATGAAATAGCACAGATATCAATCAGTCCCACTCCCCCCTCCTCTTGCCCCGTACCCCTGTGAATTTTTTCCCTTCAAGTATTTATCCAATTCCCTTTTGAAAGTTATTATTGAATCTGCTTCCAACGCCCTTTCAGGCAGTGAATTCCAGATCATCACAACTCGCTGCGTAAAACAAATTCTCCTCATCTCCCCCTCTGGCTCTTTTCCCGATCACCTTAAATCCGTGTCCTCTGGTCACCGACCCTTCTGCCACTGGAAACAGTTTCTCCTTATTGACTCTCTCAAAACCCTTCATGATTTTGAACACCTCGATCAAATCTCCCCTTAACCTTCTCTGTTCTAAGGAGAACAATCCCAGCTTCTCCAGTCTCTCCACGTAACTGAAGTCCCTCATCCCTGGTACCATTCTAGTAAATCTCCTCTGCACCCTCTCTAAGGCCTTGAGAAGTTAATCTGTTTTGTCATTAAATATTAATAAGCAATTTCTCAAAATACAGCTTTACAGAGAATTTTATACGGATCATAAGAGAGAAACTGAAATCAATAATTCAGTGTTACATCGAGAATAAAACACAGGTGGTCTCATTCACCAACTGTCCACCTAATAGGCCTCATCCATGGCTCAGTGGTTTCACTCTGGCCTCTGTTTTGGTTGAGGGATAAATATTGGCTCCAGGACACCGGGGAGAACTCCCCCCTGCTCTTCTTCGAAAGGGTGGCGGTGGGATCTTTTACGTCTACCTGAGAGGGGCAAACAGGGCCTCGGTTTGAAAGATGGCACCTCCGACAGCGCAGCGCTCCCTCAGCACTGGCACCGGGGGAGTGTCGGCCCTGGATTATGGGGCTCGAGTCTCTGGAGTGACCCTTCTGCCTCAGAGGCCCGAGTGAGACCGACTTAGCCAAATCTGTCCCCTTAAGCCTGGGAGTAGGTTACTGTTAACTGTTAGATTCTATAGCAATGGAATACAATATATTTGTGAGAATTATGTAAGTGTTTGTTCACGAGATTTTCCTCATGAAATATAATTATAATGCACAGGCAACAGGAGCTCTATTTACAGACTTATTTCAATGACAATAACTCTATAATCCTCTTACACACGCAACTCATAATGGCACGCGTCCGTCTCCCTGTTTCCTGGTGCCAGCACAAATCGCATTGCCTCCTCTTGAGGCTGGGGAGTCAATTGAAAACTTCAAACCTGAAATTGATAGATTTTTGTTAGGCAAGGGTAGGAACATAGGAACAGGAGTAGGCCATTCAGCCCCTCGTGCCTGCTCCGCCATTTGATAAGATCATGGCTGACCTGTGATCTAACTCCATATACCTGCCTTTGGCCCATATCCCTTAATACCTTTGGTTGCCAAAAAGCTATCTATCTCGGATTTAAATTTAGCAATTGAGCTCGTATCAATTGCCGTTTGCGGAAGAGAGTTCCAAACTTCTACCACCCTTTGTGTGTAGAAATGTTTTCTAATCTCGCTCCTGAAAGGTCTGACTCTAATTTTTAGACTGTGCCCCCTACTCCTAGAATCCCCAACCAGCGGAAATAGTTTCTCTCTATCCACCCTATCTGTTCCCCTTAATATCTTATAAACTTCAATCAGATCACCCCTTAACCTTCTAAGCTCCAGAGAATACAACCCCAATTTGTGTAATCTCTCCTCGTAACTTAACCCTTGAAGTCCGGGTATCATTCTAGTAAACCTATGCTGCACTCCCTCCAAGGCCAAGGGTATTAAGGGTCATGGCAGTAGAATACAACCCCAATTTGTGTAATCTCTCCTCGTAACTTAACCCTTGAAGTCCGGGTATCATTCTAGTAAACCTACGCTGCACTCCCTCCAAGGCCAAGGGTATTAAGGGTCATGGCAGTAAGGCGGGTAAATGGGGCTAAGATACAGATCAGCCAAGATCTAATTGAATGGCGGAACAGGCTCGAGGGGCTGAATGGCCTCCTCCTGTTCCTATGTCCATAATAGATATGAGGGGCTGAATGGCCTCATTCTGTTCCTATGTCTCTAACAGATATGAGGGGCTGAACGCCCTCCTCCTGTTCCCATGTTCCTAACAAGCTCGACGGGCTGAATGGCCTCATCCTGTTCCCATGTTCCTAACAGGCTCGAGGGGCTGAATGGCCTCCTCCTGTTCCTACTGCTTTATTACATTATTCATCCTTATTGTAAGTCCGACTGACACCCCCACCACCCCAACACATGCACTAAAACGAAGACAAAAAAAAGCAGGTTGGGAGGTGCAGGGTCCCTTTAAGAGGCCCCTCGGGGGTCAGGGGTCACGGCCCTGCGCAGACTGCGGCTCTTTCCACCCTGAGTCCAATGGGCGGATCAGCCAATCACGGGGCTCTGTGACGGTGCGGCGAGCATTGTGGCGTCATCCAGCTGCAGGGCAAACCGGCGGCCATGTTTGCGTAACGTGCGGGCGGCCATCTTTGCGTGACGTACGGCCGGCCCCGGGTTGGTCAATAGGGGGCGCTGCAGGACCGCGGATGACCGCAACAGTTGGGAATAGGCAGCTGCGTTGATTTTAGGCGGATTACGGTAGCGGCTCCTCCGCGACCTTGAAGCCAGACGCCCAATTTGACGCCAATATTGCAACCGGCGCAACAGCAGCGCAACTGGCCGCGGCCAATTGCGCCCCAAAACGCGACGCTCAAAGGCTTTAAGCGCCTGGATGCGGCCAAAATGAGCATGAACCCTTGCATGCAAAAAAATGCATAACACGTTTTCCGCCGGCAGAAATACATCCCTTTAATAATAAGCACCGCTTCTAGCTTTGGCATCATTGCACCGGAAAGAGCAAACTCGGTCAGATGAGGTCGGGGGGGTGCGATTACCAAAGATGGTCTCAGAATGCAAACCTGTAACACTAGCCAAGCATTAAAGCATGCAAATATTATGCAACTTTGTGCAGATACTGCATCCAGTGATTTTTGCATTTCGGCCTGTAAATGATCTTTTAATGGATTTTTTGGCAAATTCTTAACGCCTCCTGCGGGATATATGTGTGTGTCACCGGTTTGCAGTTTTGCACCGTGCGTTTTGCAAATTGCACCTCGCCTCCTTGCGGTGTAACTGAATTCCGCTTGAGTTCCACAGCTGATGTTATTTGCTTGAAACTCGGTGCAAAAAAAAAAGGACGCATCAGATCTTATCTTGCAGAAATGGATGGTTCTTTCTGTCAGCAACGTCCCCAACCCCGGCCAGTGTCAATAACACCTGTCACTCCGCATCCTGCCTGTCTGACCCACTTTTTCACTTCGACTTTTGGAAGAAAGAGAACAAAATAGCGGCTGAGTTTCCAGTGACCAAAGCAGAAGTTTCAGGACATAAGGAAAGGTCATTTTCATCTGTTAATAAACATTTACATTATTACTAGTAGCAGCATTCCCATTGTTACTACTGCTATTAGTGTTAGTGTTACTATTAAGATTTTTAAACTTTATTATGAGTACAATTATTGCCGTTCTCGTTATTACTGATGTTGTTAATAATGTTACAAGTATTATTATTATTGGCATCACCATTATTATTACTGTTGTTAATGCCACTTCAGGGACCCAGTCCGTAACACCACCTGCTGGCTAGATATTGCAAGGACATCCTTACAAAGAACATAGGAACAGAACATGAGAAATAGGGGCAGGAGTAGGCCATTCGGCCCCTCGAGCCTGCTCCGCCATTCAATCAGCTGATCTTCGACCTCAACTCCACTTTCCCGCCCGATCCCCATATCCCTTGATTCCCCTTAAGTCCAGAAATCTATCCATCTCAGACTTGAGTATGCTCAACCACTCAGCATCCACAGCCCTCTGGGGTAGAGAATTCCAAAGATTCACAACCCTCTGAGGGAAGAAATTCCTCCTCATCTCGGTCCTAAATGGCCGGCCCCTTATCCTGCGACTGCGCCCTCTGGTTCTAGCCCTGCGACTGTGCCCTCTAGTTCTCCTGCGACTGTGCCCTCTAGTTCTAGTCCTGTGACTGTGCCGTCTAGTTCCAGTCCTGCGACTGTGCCCTCTAGTTCCAGTCCTGCGACTGTGCCCTCTAGTTCCAGTCCTGCAACTGTGCCCTCTAGTTCTAGCCCTGCGACTATTCCCTCTAGTTCCAGTCGTCCAACTGTGCCCTCTAGTTCTAGCCCTGCGACTATGCCCTCTAATTCTAGTCCTGTGACTATGCCCTCTAGTTCCAGTCCTGCAACTGTGCCCTCCAGTCCTAATCCCGTGACTGTGCCCTCTAGTCCTAGTCCCGCAACTGTGCCCTCTAGTTCCAGTCCTGTAACTGTGCCCTCTAGTTCCAGTCTTGTGACTGTGCCCTCTAGTTCCAGTCCTGTGACTGTGCCCTCTAGTTCCAGTCCTGCGACTATGCCCTCTAGTTCCAGTCATGTGACTATGCCCTCTAGTTCTAGTCCTGCGACTGTGCCCTCTAGCTCTAGTCCTGCGACTGTGCCCTCCAGCTCTAGTCCTGCGACTGTGCCCTCTAGTTCCAGTCCTGCAACTGTGCCCTCTAGCTCTAGTCCTGCGACTGTGCCCTCTAGTTCCAGTCCTGCGACTGTGCCCTCGAGCTCTAGTCCTGCGACTGTGCCCTCGAGCTCTAGTCCTGCGACTGTGCCCTCTAGTTCCAGTCCTGCGACTGTGCCCTCTAGTTCCAGTCCTACGACTGTGCCCTCTAGTTCTAGTCCTGCGACTGTTCCCTCTAGTTCTAGTCCTGCGACTGTTCCCTCTAGTTCTAGTCCTGCGACTATGCCCTCTAGTTCTAGTCCTGCGACTGTTCCCTCTAGTTCTAGTCCTGCGACTATGCCCTCTAGTTCTAGTCCTGCGACTGTTCCCTCTAGTTCTAGTCCTGCGACTGTGCCCTCGAGCTCTAGTCCTGCGACTGTGCCCTCTAGTTCCAGTCCTGCGACTGTGCCCTCTAGTTCTAGTCCTGCGACTGTTCCCTCTAGTTCTAGTCCTGCGACTGTGCCCTCAAGCTCTAGTCCTGCGACTGTGCCCTCTAGTTCCAGTCCTGCGACTGTGCCCTCTAGTTCTAGTCCTGCGACTGTGCCCTCTAGTTCTAGCCCTGTGACTGTGCCCTCTAGTTCTAGTCCTGCGACTGTGCCCTCTAGTACAACCAACTGTTCTACTGCGGATTCTCCATTCCAAATATTTACACAGTTAGCCTAAATATTACAGAAAAACACGACCCAAACCAGCGAAAACAGGCAGTTGCACAGGAAGTGTGCACTTGCACGAGGTTAACATACAGCCATGTAACCTTCAAAGGGTCAACAGAAGCATTAGCTAAATGCTGAAGAGATACATCTAAAACATCATGTGTTTTCTTCACGATTTGATTGATGCTGAAATTAATTCCATGATCAGTATTCTGAAACCAGTAAAGTCTCACATTTTCCACTGTGACATCAATATGGTTGTGGTGGGTGGCCTACTTTTCACTTCAGAGAACAGCTGAAACCAAGATCCAACTCAGTCGAGCACCTGCGTATGTCTGTTGACCCTCATTTGAAGGTCATGAGTTCAAATCCAACTCCAGGAGATTTGAGCACCAAATTGAGGCCGACACTCCCCGGTTACCAGAACCGAGGGAGCGCTGCACTGTCGGGAGGTGCCGTCATGCGGATGTGACGTTAAACCGAGGGGCCCGTTTGCCCCTCTCAGGTGGACATAAAAGATCCCACGGCCTACGAAGAGCAGGGGGAGTTCTCCCCGGTGTCCTGGGGCCAATATCAATCAACATCACTAAAGAACAAATTATCTGGTCATTATCTCATTGGGATCTTGCTGTGCACAAATTGAACCTCACTGGGTGGGGATTCTAGGAGTAGGGGGCACAGTCTAAAAATTAGAGCCAGACCTTTCAGGAGCGAGATTAGAAAACATTTCTACACACAAAGGGTGGTAGAAGTTTGGAACTCTCTTCCGCAAACGGCAATTGATACGAGCTCAATTGCTAAATTTAAATCTGAGATAGAGAGCTTTTTGGCAACCAAAGGTATTAAGGGATATGGGCCAAAGGCAGGTATATGGAGTTAGATCACAGATCAGCCATGATCTTATCAAATGGCGGAGCAGGCACGAGGGGCTGAATGGCCTACTCCTGTCCCTATGTTCTCACTTCTAAAGTACTTCATGGGTTGTAAAAGGCTTTGGGATGCCCCGAGGTCATGAAAGGTGCCACTGAAAGTTATTTTTTATTTAAATTTGAAAGAAAAATGAATCATTTTTTTTCACATTATCTTTCTTAATGGACGGACGGTGTAGCGAGTCCCTTCAATCGAGGCCCAGGTGTGGTATCCATCTCCCTGCTGCGGGATTGGATGGCGCAGTAAGTGAGGCCCAGTCCTTTCACATTTAGGACCTGGGACCTGATCCAAAACTGGCAAAAGGGCCGCCCGTTCACTTGCTCTAATGGGTGGACTCGGTGGTAAGCCAGACTGTGTGGTTTCACATCTCGGAGCAGGGATGAAATCCAATATGGCGCAGGGCAAATGAAAGTTTCCTGACTGGTAGAAGATTGGTGCTCTGGGGAACATGGGAACAGGAGGAGGCCATTCAGCCCCTCGAGCCTGTTCCGCCATTCAATTTGATCATGGCTGATCTGTATCTTAACTCCATTTACCCGCCTTGGTTCTGTATCTCTTAATCCCCTCACCCAACAAAAATCTATCAATCTCAGTTTTGAAATTATCAATTGACCCCCCCTCCCAGTCGTAAACAGCTTTTTAGGGGGAGAGTTCCAGATTTCCACTCCCCTTTGTGTGAAGAAGTGTTTCCCGAACGGCCTGGCTCTAATTTTAAGGTTCTGCCCCCCCTTATTCTGGATTCCCCTCACCAGAGGAAATAATTTCACTCCATCTATCCTATCAACACCTTCTCAAGGGCAATTAGGGATGGGCAATAAATGCCGGCCTCGCCAGCGACGCCCGCATCCCATGAACGAATAATAAAAAAAAAACACCTCGATTAGATCATCCCACGCCCCCTAATCTCTCAAGACTGCTCTGTGCAACCTGTTCTGGGATTCGGGTTCCAATCCAGCCCGTGCAGAAGCGATGAAGGCCGCCTGTGTGTGGGCGGCCTTGATTGTTGCAGTGCATCAAACACCCATCAAAGGCAGGAGGCCTTCGTGACTTATGGCCGTGTCCCAGAAGGGTTGACAGACTGTTCTCTTCTCCCTCTGCTGGGGAGATACGTGGTGCAGTGGGTCAGAAACTTGCATTCATCCCTCCTAAACTGGATTTAAATCCATCCCGGAAAAAGAACATGCTCTGGGACCTGAACTCAAATCGACTCCCCCTCCCCCACAGAGGGGATAAAAGTCTCCTCTCTCTGATGAGGGACTGGGTAGGGCAGTGAGTCATACATTGAATGCCTAAGAAAGGATATACTTGCCATAGAGGGAGTGCAGCGAAGGTTCACCAGACTGATTCCTGGGACGGCAGGACTGTCGTATGAGGAGAGATTGGGTCGACTCGGCCTGTACTCACTCGAGTTTAGAAGAATGAGAGGGGATCTCATTGAAACATATAAAATTCTGACAGGGCTAGACAGACTGGATGCAGGGAGGATGTTTCCCCTGGCTGGGGGTGTCCAGAACGAGGGGTCACAGTCTCAGGATAAGGGACTGAGATGAGGAGAAATGTCTTCACTCAGAGGGTGGTGAACCTGTGGAATTCTCTACCACAGGAGGCTGTGGAGGCCAAGTCACTGAATATATTTAAGAAGGAGCTGGATAATAGACACAAAAGGCATCAAGGGGTATGGGGAGAGAGCGGGAATATGGTATTGAGATAGAGGATCAGCCATGATCATATTGAATGGTGGAACGGGCTCGAAGGGCCGAATGGTCTACTCATGCTCCTATTTTTCTGGTGTTTCTATGTTTGTTCTTTCTCCTCTGGGACCCGTGTTAAAAGCCAACCCATACTGAGGGGATGTAGGTCCGATCTTTCTGGGCTCATCCTGGCAGTAGGACCAAAAAATCCTTCTCTCACCTCCACGAAATGGATTCAAATCAGACTGAGGGCATGAAGGCCTCCAGGCAGGATGAAGGCCTCGTTTCTTTAATGGAACATTGGGTCAGGCTAAGTACTTTCAACCTCTGGGGCTTGAGCTCAATTTTTTTTTATTCGTTCATGGGATGTGGGCGTCGCTGGCGAGGCCGGCATTTATTGCTCATCCCTAATTGCCCTTGAGAAGGTGGTGGTGAGCCGCCTTCTTGAACCGCTGCAGTCCGTGTGGTGAAGGTTCTCCCACAGTGCTGTTAGGAAGGGAGTTCCAGGATTTTGACCCAGCGACGATGAAGGAACGGCGATATATTTCCAAGTCGGGATGGTGTGTGACTTGGAGGGGAACGTGCAGGTGGTGTTGTTCCCATGTGCCTGCTGCTCTTGTCCTTCTAGGTGGTAGAGGTCGCGGGTTTGGGAGGTGCTGTCGAAGAAGCCTTGGCGAGTTGCTGCAGTGCATCCTGTGGATGGTACACACTGCAGCCACAGTGCGCCGGTGGTGAAGGGAGTGAATGTTTAGGGTGGTGGATGGGGTGCCAATCAAGTGGGCTGCTTTGTCCTGGATGGTGTCGAGCTTCTTGAGTGTTGTTGGAGCTGCACTCATCCAGGCAAGTGGAGAGTATTCCATCACACTCCTGACTTGTGCCTTGTAGATGGTGGAAAGGCTTTGGGGAGTCAGGAGGTGAGTCACTCGTGCCCCAATGATTGGGATGAAATCCCGCTTGTTCCGATTGACTGAGAGGTGCAGTGAGTCCGGCACTATGCTTTAACCTTTGGCACCTGGGTTCAGCGCCAGCCCAGACAGAAAGGGTAAAAAGCCTATTATCTCTACTGGGGGAGCTGGCTGGTGCTGTGGGGAAACTATTGCCATGTTACCTTTGGCACTAGGGTGCAAATGCAGTCGAGACAGAGAGAGTGAAAAGGTCCCCTCTCAGATACGGGCCTAGGTGCATCAGCCAATTCCCCTATCAGAGAGCATTCCTCTCTGCCTGGGCTGGATTTTAAACCAGATGGCAGGGAAGGTAATATAAAAATCTCTCTCTGAAGGCAGACTGGGTTTCACAGTGAATCAGATCCTGTCTTTTTGCTTCCGATGCCTGGATTGAAATCCCGCCCAGATGAGGGTAAGATGCTTTAGACTCTCTGCCAGCTGCCCAATATTGGAGGTTACCAAACTCGAATCATCGAATGATACGACACAGGAGGAGGCCATTCGGCCCATCGTGCCTGTGCCGGCTCTTTGAGAGAGTTATCCAATTATTCTCACTTCCCCCCTACTCTTTTCCCTATTGCCCTGCAATTCTTTCCCTTCAAGTATTTATCCAATTCCCTTTTGAAAGTTACTATTGAATCTGCTTCCACCGCCCTTTCAGGCAGCGAATTCCAGATCATCACAACTCGCTGGGTTAAAAAAAAACTTCTCTACTTGTCTCTGGTTCTTTTGCCAATCTGCGTCCTCTGGTTACCGACCCTCCTGCCACTGGAAACAGATTCTCCTTATTTACCCTATGAAAACCCTTCATGATTTTGAATGCCTCGATCAAATCTCCCCTTAACCTTCTCTGCTCTAAGGAGAACAATCTCAGTTTCTCCAGTTATAAGGCCTGCACTAGTAATAGGATCATAATCAATGATCGGGGAAAAAAAGTTTAACTAATATTTGCAATGTTCGAAAAGGAGACACTTGTGTCTTGAAATGTTTCCAAAGAGTTGAGAGTAAAATCTTAACGGTGTCTTCTTCTGGTAATTTGCTCTTGTGTAGAAGTCAGTGTCGGACCGCGACAATAATTTGATAAAAGAATAAGTATAAGATTTTGATTTTATTCGTTCATGGGATGTGGGCGTCGCTGGCGAGGCCGGCATTTATTGCCCATCCCTAATTGCTCTTGAGAAGGTGGTGGTGAGCCGCCTTCTTGAACCGCTGCAGTCCGTGTGGTGAAGGTTCTCCCACAGTGCTGTTAGGAAGGGAGTTCCAGGATTTTGACCCAGCGACGATGAAGGAACGGCGATATATTTCCAAGTCGGGATGGTGTGTGACTTGGAGGGGAACGTGCGGGTGGTGTTGTCCCCATGTGCCTGCTGCTCTTGTCCTTCTAGGTGGTAGAGGTCGCAGGTTTGGGAGGTGCTGTCGAAGAAGCCTTGGCGAGTTGCTGCAGTGCATCCTGTGGATGGCTGTGTGTGTGTGTGTGTGTGTGTGAGACTGTGTGTGTGTGTGTGTGTGTGTGAGACTGTGTGTGTGTGTGTGACTCTGTGTGTGTGTGTGTTACAGTGTGTGACTGTGTGTGTGTGTTTGTGTATGTGTTTTTGTGTGCATGTGTTTGTGTGTGTGTTTGTGACTCTGTGTTCGTGTGTGTGACTGTGTGTGTGTGTGAGACTGTGTGTGACTGTGTGTGTATGATTTGCTATATTAAGAACATATGAACAAGTCATTTTTCTTTCAGTAATGAACATTTATAAAAAAGTAAAATAATGAACTTGACAAAATTCTGAACATAAATGCATCTTACATTTGAAGTCACTGAAAGCAAACTGATGACCAGTAACAATTGTTGATAAAATGTATTTTATTTTCAAGAAATACCAGAAGAAATTTATCAGCGTATATCTTATAAATTCTTATTAAAAGATAACAATACTTGGCAAACTAATATCTAAACCTGCAAAAATGCATTTTAATATAATGTTGCATTTCTTAACAATAGAAATAAAAATAAAAATATATTCATACAATTGTAATTCAGTATTCCAACCTCAAAATGAACTTCTTGATGCATTTAAGTGCAATCGTGCTGACATGAAATTTGCATTTTTTTTCTTAATGGACGCCTGCACCTGTTTATTCTCAATGGGTTGAGCCTGGAGATTACTGTTGGGATGTTGCTGGGTTATTGTTGAACACATTCCTTTGTTGTTTCTCTAAACATCTATTTTAACAAAAGCCCAATCGGTTTAAAATGAAAGGGATAGACCCTACATTGGAAAAGTCGACACTACAATATCAGGCAAACACATCAGGCTCCTGCCCACTGATATCACTAAAAGACTTTAGTTGCTCATTAGAAAGTGGAACAAGAATTTAGAACAAACGCGTTATTGTACTCTAATATTGCAAGGACCTAATTTGTAAGCATTACACTCAATCTGCATAGACTGTACAATTTAAATCATACCGTAATCCACGTTATAATGTTAACACAATTTCAGTAATGTCAAAACGGTAATAAGCAATTAGAATTCTTAAAACTCTAAATATAACAGAATATTCTCAACGAGGGGCATTTTAACTCAAGAGGTAAGGGTACAGATTAGGCAAACAGGCCACCAGGACGATTCATTAAACCAACACCCAACACGCGAGTACATCAGTTGTGACCATTATTCAGGGTATACGTGAAAAGGCCATCAGTGACAAAGCAAATTTTTGTTCTTCACTGTCGGGGTAGCTGTTCTGTTCTGATCGTTGTTTCATGATCCCTGTGGAGAGAGAAAGCAGGAACAAGTGGTCTTAATATATCCTAGTCAATAAGTCTGTCGCCCCTAAGCAGAATTAATCATTAACTGTAAACTGCCAATGTTACCAAAACTGAGCTCATAGTTCATTACATCTACAGACTTAACTGATGTAAAAACTTTTAATATGTACATAAGATAATTACTATAAACACACAACCCCATACATATTTTTATTTGTACTCGAGATGTCGGTAAGACTGATAATTATTACTCATCCCAAGTTTCCCTGAGAAAGTGTTAGTGTTTTCCTTTGGTTTATAAACTATTTAAGATAATTGGCGAAAGAGCCAGAGGGGAGATGAGGAGATTTTTTTTTAACGCAGCGAGTTGTTACGATCTGGAATTCACTGCCTGAAAGGGCGGTGGAAGCAGATTCAATGATAACTTTCAAAAGGGGAATTGGATAAATACTTGAAGGGGGAAAATTTTACAGGGCTATGGGAAAAGAGCAGGGGAGTGGGACTAATTGGATAGCTCTTTCAAAGAGCCGGAACAGGCACGATGGGCTGAATTGCCTCCTTCTGTGCTGTACGATTGTATTTGGCTCACAGGGCATGAAAAGTTAATCGCATGATGTGGGCTAATCGCCTATCGGCCAGGCCATTCCACGAATTATATAGAATTACATAGAATTTACAGCATAGAAACAGGCCATTCGGCCCAACTGGTCTGTGCCGGTGGTTTTGCTCCCTCCCTACTTCATCTCACCCTATCAGCATATCCTTCTATTCCTTTCCCCCTCGTGTACTTATCTAGCTTCCCCTTAATGGCGTCTATGACATTGGAAGACGAGCAGGGGAGTTCTCCCTGGTGTCCTGGCCAATATTAACCCTCAAGCAACATCTGTTTGTGGGAGCTTTGTAAAATTATTCGGTCAATACATACAGGTGTTCATTGAAAGGGGGCTGCCTGAGGTGGGGTTTAGTCTTAGATACGGTGCACGGAAGACCATGGGACATTGTGGTCTCACCTTATGAAATCCAAGCACGAACAGTCATCAACAGATTGAATGCGATGCTTTTGAAGAAGATGATTCTTAAACTTAAGACTGTCAGAGAGAGAAGATTCATATGTTCGTCTGTGAGAAGGAAAGAAAACAAAATGTTGAGACTATCTGTCTGTCTGTCTATGCCTGTCTGTCTGTCTATCTATGTTTGTTTGTATCCATATATCTATCTATCTATCCATCTATTTTTATTCGTTCATGGGATGTGGGCGTCGCTGGCGAGGCCGGCATTTATTGCCCATCCCTAATTGCCCTTGAGTAGGTGGTGGTGAGCCGCCTTCTTGAACCGCTGCAGTCCGTGTGGTGACGGTTCTCCCACAGTGCTGTTTGGAAGGGAGTTCCAGGATTTTGACCCAGCGACGATGAAGGAACGGCGATATATTTCCAAGTCGGGATGGTGTGTGACTTGGAGGGGAACGTGCAGGTGGTGTTGTTCCCATGTGCCTGCTGCTCTTGTCCTTCTAGGTGGTAGAGGTCGTGGGTTTGGGAGGTGCTGTCGAAGAAGCCTTGGCGAGTTGCTGCAGTGCATCCTGTGGATGGTACACACTGCAGCCACAGTGCGCCGGTGGTGAAGGGAGTGAATGTTCAGGGTGGTGGATGGGGTGCCAATCAAGCGGGCTGCTTTGTCCTGGATGGTGTCGAGCTTCTTGAGTGTTGTTGGAGCTGCACTCATCCAGGCAAGTGGAGAGTATTCCATCACACTCCTGACTTGTGCCTTGTAGATGGTGGAAAGGCTTTGGGGAGTCAGGAGGTGAGTCACTCACCGCAGAATACCCAGCCTCTGACCTGCTCTTGTAGCCACAGTATTTATGTGGCTGGTCCAGTTCAGTTTCAGGTCAATGTCGATGGTGGGATGTCGATGGTGGGGGATTCAGTGATGGTAATGCCGTTGAATGTCAAGGGGAGGTGGTTAGACTCTCTCTTGTTTGAGATAGCCATTGCCTGGCACTTGTCTGGCGCAAATGTTACTTGCCACTTATCAGCCCAAGCCTGGATGTTATCCAGGTCTCGCTGCATGCGGGCACAGACTGCTTCATTATCTATCTATCTATCTATCTATCTATCTATCTATCTATCTATCTATCTATCTATCTATCTATCTATCTATCTATCTATCTGTATACGTCTGCCTGTCTGTCTGTCTATCTAGCTATATTTGTCTGTCTGTCTGTATCTATCTATCTATCTATCTATCTATCTATCTATCTATCTATCTATCTATCTATCTATGTCTGCCTGTCTGTCTATCTAGCTATATTTGTCTGTCTGTCTATCTATCTGTCTATCTATCTATCTATCTATCTATGTCTGCCTGTCTGTCTATCTAGCTATACTTGTCTGCCTGTCTGCGTCTATCTATCTATCTATGTCTGCCTGTCTGTCTGTCTATCTAGCTATATTTATCTGTCTGACTATGTCTATCTATGATTGTCTGTCTGTCTGTCTGTGTCTATCTATCTATCTATCTATCTATCTATCTATCTATCTATCTATCTATCTATAATTGTCTGTCTGTCTGTGTCTACCTATGTATCTATCTATGTCTGCCTGTCTATCTTTGTCTGTCTGTCTGTCTATCTATCTATCTATCTATCTATCTATCTATCTATCTATCTATCTATGTCTGTCTGTCTATCTATCTATCTATCTATCTATCTATCTATCTATCTATCTATCTATGTCTGCCTGTCTATCTATCTATCTATCTATCTATCTATCTATCTATCTATCTATCTATCTATCTATCTATCTATCTATCTATCTATCTATCTATCTATCTATGTCTGCCTGTCTATCTTTGTCTGTCTATCTATCTATCTATCTATCTATCTATCTATCTATCTATCTATCTATCTATCTATCTATCTATCTATCTATCTATGTCTGCCTGTCTATCTTTGTCTGTCTATCTATCTATCTATCTGTCTATCTATCTATCTATCTATCTATCTATGTCTGCCTGTCTATCTTTGTCTTTCTATCTATCTATCTATCTATCTATCTATCTATCTATCTATCTATCTATCTATCTATCTATCTATCTATCTATCTATCTATCTATCTATCTATGTCTGCCTGTCTATCTTTGTCTGTCTATCTATCTATCTATCTATCTATCCATCTATCTATCTATCTATCTATCTATCTATCTATCTATCTATCTATGTCTGCCTGTCTATCTTTGTCTGTCTGTCTGTCTATCTATCTATCTATCTATCTTTGTCTGTCTATCTATCTATCTATCTATCTATCTATCTATCTATCTATCTATCTATGTCTGCCTGTCTATCTTTGTCTATCTATCTATCTATCTATCTATGTCTGCCTGTCTATCTTTGTCTTTCTATCTATCTATCTATCTATCTATCTATCTATCTTTGTCTGTCTATCTATCTATCTATCTATCTATCTATCTATCTATCTATCTATGATTGTCTATCTATCTATCTATCTATCTATCTATGTCTGCCTGTCTATCTGTGTCTGTCTATCTATCTATCTATCTATCTATTTCTGCCTGTCTATCTTTGTCTGTCTATCTATCTATCTATCTATGTCTGCCTGTCTATCTTTGTCTGTCTGTCTATCTATCTATCTATCTATGTCTGCCTGTCTATCTTTGTCTGTCTGTCTATCTCACACACACACGGACAGCGCTCACCTGTCTCCTCATCATCCTGCACCTCGATGCACGGCACTGCGGAATCATCTGAAGGAGCAATAATAATAATCAGTATTAATGACAACATCTTCGCACGTCACCTTAATGTCTTGGGTCGATTGTTACTATTTAACATACCAAGAGCTTTTAACTTCCTGGGTTTTGGTTCATTCAGGACGTTGCATTGAAATCCCTCCTCCAGCTCCGATTTAGGCCCTGTCAGATATCCGACCAGACTGTAGCTCTTATCCTCGATGGATACCATAGCGTCCTCTGGGGTTCGATTCTGGGCATTCCCCCCGGCCGTCAGGGACACGGTGAGGTTGTTGGGGAAGAAGTCTGTAACCAGGCAAACGGCTGAAACCACGGGCTGAGTGGTGTGTTTGGGTGGAGGGAGAATATAGACCGATGGTTCCAAAATAACGTCCCTTTCTGTTGATAGACATGACAATAACCGAAATGTTACATTTAGGCGATCAAATCACAATCATCATGCTCTATTCTTGAATAAACAGACGCCAGTCATTATTTATTAACGCATGAGGAATGTGTAAAGGTTGAAAGGCATTAGCTTGGAGCAGGAAACTTTGTTGTTGTTAAATTTTTGATCAAAATTCCACTCCTTGTAATAACATTGAACTTTGGGATTATATAGAATTTACAGCACAGAAACTGGCCATTCGGCCCAACTGATATACCTCGGTGGTTATGCCCCATATGTAATTGACACAAGAACCAGAGGCGACATGAGAAAACACTTTTACGCAGCCAGTTGTTATGATCTGGAACGCCCTGCCTGAAAGGGCGGTGGAAGCAGATTCAATAGTAACTTTTAAAAGGGAATTGGATAAATACTTGAAAGGGAAAAATTTGCAGGGCTTTGGCGAAAGAGCAGGGTGAGTGGGACTAATTGGATAGCTCTTTCAAAGAGCCAGCACAGGCACGATGGGCCGAATGGCCTCCTTCTGTGCTGTATCATTCCGTGCTTCTATGACAATGTGCATGTTTCACTCTTTTGCTCTGTCTTGCCGCTTCTCTCTTTCTCTTCCCCCCTCTATATCCCCGTGCACAATCTGTGATATCATCGAACCTTGCAGCACAGGAGGAGACCTTTCGGCCCATCGGGCCCGTGCCGGCTCTTTGAAAGAGCTACACAATTAGTCCCACTCCACCGTGCTCTTTCCCCATAGCCCAGCATTTCTTTTCCCTTTGAAGTATATATCCCAGAATGATATTAGGGACGAGGGACTTCAGTTATGTGGAGAGACTGGAGAAGCTGGGGTTGTTCTCCTTAGAGCAGAGAAGGTTAAGGGGAGATTTGATCGAGGTGTTCAAAATTACAAAGGGTTCTGATAGAGTACATAAGGAGAAACTGTTTCCAGTGGCAGAAGGGTCAGTAACCAGAGGACACAGATTTAAGATAACTGGCAAAACGAGAGCGGAGGAGGAGCAATTTATTTACACAGCGAGCTGTGAATTCACTGCCTGAAAGGGAGGTGGAAGCAGATTCAATAATAATTTTCAAAAGGTACATACACGAGAAGGAAAAAATTCCAGGGCTATGGGGAGTGGACTAATTGGATAGCTCCTTCATAGAGCTTGCACAAGCACAATGGGCCGAATGTTATCTTTCTGTACTGTATGATTCTATATCCAATTCTCCTGTGGCCTGGGTTATGATTTGAAAACTGTTGAGTTTGTATCTTTCACAACCAATGTATATTTTAGAATAATATATTTGTTGGGGAACTCAAAGCGTCTATAAAATTGCTCTGGAAGTCTCGGTGCAATGGTGAGCACTGAGTGATTGCATAAATGTAATCAATATTTGTTATATTCCTTCTACATTATCCATAGCTAGTGCCTATTTTGAATATTGATAGATTTACATTTGTTGGTTAACCAATTATTGTTGACTTTTTCAGTAACTAGAAATTATTATTTGATATAAATAATATTACCCCCCTTTGGTTTTCATTCTCATTGTGAATTATGTGTCACATCAGGGGCGATGTATTTATTAAATTTGACAGTCAGCAACCAACCACCCAGTCTTTGATCTGTTTGGCTCTATTTCAAAATTACGTGTTCAAAATTATGAAGGGTTTTGATAAGAGTAGATAAGGAGGGACAGTTTCCCAGTGGCAAGGGGAGTCGGTAACCAAAGGATATTTAAGATAATCGGCAAAAGAACCAAAGGGGAGATGAGGAGATTTTTTTTTTTACACAGCGAGTTGTGATGATCTGGAATGCACTGCCTGAAAGGGCGGTGGAAGCAGATTCAATAGTAACTTTCAAAAGGGAATTGGATAAATACTTGAAAAGGAAACATTTGCAGGGCTATGGGGAAAGAGTAGGGTAAGTGGAACTAATTGGATAGCTCTTTCAAAGAGATAGCACCAGGCACGATGGACCGAATGGCCTTCTTCTGTGCTGTAAGATTCTGCGATTTCACTATAAGTGCCGATAATAAAAATATAAGAAATAGGAGCAGGAGTAGGCCATATGGCCCCTCGAGCCTGTTCCGCCATTCCATCAGATCATGGCTGATCTTCGACCTCAACTCCATTTTCCCGCCCGATCCCCATATCCCTTGATTCCCCTAGAGTCCAAAAGTCTATCGATCTCAACGACTCAGCATCCACAGCCCTCTGGGGTAGAGAATTCCAAAGATTCACAACCCTCTGAGTGAAGAAATGCCTCCTCATCTCAGTCTTAAATGGCCGATCCGTAACTCTGCCCCCTAGTTCTAGACTCTCCAGCCAGGGGATACAACCTCAGCCTCTACCCCTGTCAAGCCCCCTCTGAATCTTATATGTTTCAATGTGATCCCCTCTCATTCTTCTAAACTCCAGAGAGTATAGGCCCATTCTACTCAACCACTGATCTAGTGATAATGGCACTTTCTTAGCCATTATAGGAGCAGGAGTAGGCCAGTCGGCCCCTCGAGCCTGCTCCGCCATTCAATAAGATCATGGCTGATCTGATCCTAACCTCAAGTCTAAATTCATGTCCAATTTCCTGCCCGCTTCCCGTAACCCCTAATTCCCTTTACTTCTAGGAAACTGTCTATTTCTGTTTTAAATTTATTTAATGATGTAGCTTCCACAGCTTCCTGGGGCAGCAAATTCCACAGACCTACTACCCTCTGAGTGAAGAAGTTTCTCCTCATCTCAGTTTTGAAAGAGCAGCCCCTTATTCTAAGATTATGCCCCCTAGTTCTAGTTTCACCCATCCTTGGGAACATCCTTACCGCATCCACCCGATCAAGCACCTTCACAATCTTATATGTTTCAATAAGATCGCCTCTCATTCTTCTGAACTCCAATGAGTAGAGTCCCAATCTACTCAACCTCTCCTCATATGTCCACCCCCTCATCCCCGGGATTAGGATGGTTTCACTCCAAGAACTAGCTTATGAGTACCTGACAGTCCTCACACATTAATATGTATGATGGTAAATTCTTTCAGCTAACTTACAGAGCCAGACGCTTTAGAAAATGTTTAATGCTTATGACTAAACACGGATTACTTGGCAAATAACCAGAGAATAAATAGATACCAAACTATCTATTTCTTCATTTTGATTAATTGTTCTACCCATAGATTTAAATATCTTTGCAGTTTATTAAAAGATTGAGACCGTGCTTACCGCTATTTTAACTGGTGGCTATATAACACCAGAAGACTTGCTATACACGCATAACATTTTGCAGTGTACAAGGACACCGGTCCAGTATCTATGATACTGGACTAGCGACCTGGAAGCCATGAGTTCAAATCCCACCATGGCAAGTTCTGAAATGGAATTGAATACAGATAATAACTTGTAAGCTTGTAGCTTTAAACTCTGGTGGATTGTGATAAAAAAAATCAGTGTTTATTAATGTCAGGCCTGGTCCAGTCTATACGTGACTACAGTCCATACTCCTAACATCCTCAGAATTGGCAACGAGGGATGGGCGACCAATATGGCCTTGCTAGTGTCGCCTTCATGCAGAGAATAACATTTCAATATGTTTAAACTTGAATCTTTCTTCTGCCTCCAAATTATTACCAACTTTTCACAGAACATGTTGTCCTAACTTGTGAATCTACCCAAAAAAGCTGATTTCATTTTTGTACAGTCCTACGCATAGCCTGGACTTGACTTCATTTTGCACCTATCTCCCTGCTATAGTTTACAAATCTATGACATGACTATTGTTTCCTTCAATGGACTGATCAGTAATCCTTCATATTTTCTTGTTTCTTGTTGTCAATTAATCACAAATTCGTGGATTTGTAACTTGTTATCTTGAATATCTATCAAACTACTTTGATTGAATTACTCGGTATTACAGTCAGTCTGGTTCCAGATCTGAATGTTAACTTGTAGTCACTATTCACACAGTATCAAAGGGTCATACACAAATGACCTGACTTTGTCAACTCGTGATGTGTACGTGTTTGGAATGGCGATGGTAACCATTTTGTAGTGTTTAACTGAAGGATATATGATCACCTCCTGATCTTTATCTACTCCTGGCGCTTGATTGGTTCTATAGGTCTTAGGGCACCTGTCCCAAAGATAACCTGATACTCACTACATGATTTCCAACGAGTGAATTATATCAACCACATGTATTAGAACATAAGAAATAGGAGCAGGAGTAGAACATAAGGCCCCTCGAGCCTGCTCCGTCATTCAATAAGATCATGGCTGATCTTCGACCTCAAGTGGTAAATAGCGAGGAGGATAGCCTCAGTCTGCAGGACGATATAGATGGGTTGGTCAGATGGGCGGAACAGTGGCAAATGGAATTTAACCCGGAAAAGTGCGAGGTGATGCACTTTGGAGGGACTAACAAGGCAAGGGAATACACAATGAATGGGAGGACCCTAGGCAAGACAGAGGGTCAGAGGGATCTTGGTGTGCAAGTTCACAGATCCCTGAAGGCGGCGGAACAGGTAGATAAGGTGGTAAAGAAGGCATATGGGATACTTGCCTTTATTAGCCGAGGCATAGAATATAAGAGCAAGGAGGTTATGATGGAGCTGTATAAAACACTGGTTAGGCCACAGCTGGAGTACTGTGTGCAGTTCTGGTCGCCACACTACAGGAAGGATGTGATCGCTTTGGAGAGGGTGCAGAGGAGATTCACCAGGATGTTACCAGGGCTGGAGCGCTTCAGCTATGAAGAGAGACTGGGAAGATTGGGTTTGTTTTCCTTGGAGCAGAGGAGGCTGAGGGGGGACATGATTGAGGTGTACAAAATTATGAGGGGCACAGATAGGATGGATACTAAGGAGCTTTTTCCCTTCGTTGAGGGTTCTATAACAAGGGGACATAGATTCAAGGTAAAAGGCGGGAGGTTTAGAGGGGATTTGAGAAAGAACTTTTTCACCCAGAGGGTGGTTGGAGTCTGGAACTCACTGCCTGAAAGGGTTGTGGAGGCAGGAACCCTCACAACATTCAAGAAGCATTTGGATGAGCACTTGAAATGCCATAGCATACAAGGCTACGGACCAAATGCTGGAATATGGGATTAGAGTAGACAGGGCTGATGGCCGGTGCGGACACGATGGGCCGAAGGGCCTCTATCCGTGCTGTATGACTCTATGACTCTATGACTCTATGAACTCCACTTTCCCGCCCGATCCCCATATCCCTTGATTCCCCTAGATCCAAAAATCTATCGATCTCAGCCTTGAATATGCTCAACGACTGAGCATCCACAGCGCTCTGGGGTAGAGAATTCCAAAGATTCACAACCCTCTGAGTGAAGAAATTCCTCCTCATCTCGGTCCTTAATGTCTGACCCCTTATCCTGAGACTATGCCACCTAGCTCTAGACTCTCCAGCCGGGGAAACAGCCTCTCAGCATCTACCCTGTCAAGCCCCCTCAGAATCTTATTTGTTTCGATGAGATCACCTCTCATTCTTCTAAACTCCAGAGAGTTTTGGCCCATTCTACTCAATCTCTCCTCATAGGACAACCCTCTCATCCCAGGAATCAATCTAATGAACCTTCATTGCACCGCCTCCAAGGCAAGTATATCCTTCCTTAGATAAGGAGACCAAAACTGTAAGCAGTACTCCAGGTGAGCTCCCACCAAAGCCCCGTACAATTGTAGTAAGACTTCCTCACTCTTGTACTCCAACCCCCTTGCAATAAAGGCCAACATGCCATTTGCCTTCCTAATTTCTTGCTGTACCTGCATGCTAACTTTTTGTGTTTCTTGTATGAGGACACCAAAATCTCTCTGAACACCAATATTTATTAGTTTCTCATCATTTAAAAAAATCTGTTTTTCTATTCTTCCTGCCAAAGTGAATAACCTCACATTTCCCTACATTATATTCCATCTGCCACCTACTTGCTTATTCACTTAACCTGTCCATATCCCTTTGCAAACTCTTTGTGTCGTCCTCACAGCTTACTTTCCCAATTAACTTTGTATCGTCAGCAAACTTGGATGCATTACACTCGGTCTCTTCATCTAAGTCATTAATATAGATTGTAAATAGCTGAGGCCCAAGCACTGATCCTTGCAGCACCCCACTAGTTACAGCCTGCCAACCTGAAAATGACCCGTTTATCCCTGCTCTCTGTTTTCTCTCCGTTAACCAATCCTCTATCCATGCTAATATATTACCCCCAACCCCATGAGCCCTTATCTTGTGTAAAAACCTTTTGTGTGGCACCTTATCGAATGTCTTTTGAAAATCCAAATATACTACACCCACTGTTTCCCCCTTATCTATGCTGTTAGTTACATCCTCCAAAAACTCTAATAAATTCGTCAAACACGATTTCCCTTTTCATAAAACCATGATGACTCTGCCTGATCATATTATGATTTTCTAAGTCCCCTGTTATCACTTCCTTAATAATAGATTCCAGCATTTTCCCGACGACTGATGTCAGGCTAACTGGCCTGTAGTTCCCTGTTTCCTCTCTCCCTCCTTTCTTGAGTAGCGGGGTTACATTTGTTACCTTCTAATCCACTGGGACCGTTGTAGAATCTAGGGAATTTTGGAAGATCACAACCAATGCATCCACTATCTCTGCAGCCACCTCTTATAGAACCCTGGGATGTAGGCCATCAGGTCCAGGGGATTTATTGGCTTTTAGTCCCATTAGTTTCTCCAGTACTTTTTCTCTACTGATATTAATTATATTAAGTTCCTCATTCTCATTAGCCCCTTGGTTCCCCACTATTTCTGGTATGCTTTTTGTGTCTTCTACTGTGAAGATAGATACAAAATATTTGTTTAACACCTCTGTCATTTCCTTATTCTCCATTATAATTTCTCCTGTCTCAGCCTCTAAAGAACCAACGTTTAATTTTGCTGCTCTCTTCTTTTTTACATACTTGTAGAAGCTCTTACAATCCGTTTTTATATTTCTTGGTAGGTTACTTTCTTATTCTATTTTCTCCCTTTTTATCAATTTTTTGCTCATCCTTGGATAGTTTCTAAAACTCTCCCAATCCTCAGGCTTACTATTCGTCTTGGCAACATTATAGGCTTCTTTTAATCTAATATTATCCTTAACTTCTTTCGTTATATTAATATGCAAACCTACTTAATATCTGGTCAGCACCATACATCGAGACAAGTAGACAATATCTTAATTGTCTGGCACATAAACCATTAACAGAACGAAACAGTTCGTTGGAATTTCTCATTCACTCACTCATTCCCTCACTCACCCATTCACACTTTCTCCAGTATTCTTACAGAATATTCCAAACTGCAAAAGATTTACCCGCTAGGTTAAATTAGTTTGTGGTGACTGTCAGTTATCTTTGTACATATTCTTCAGTCAATTACTAGTAAAAAAAATAATAAAATAGCATACCAGGCGCACTGAAAACAATACTAGATAATTTGTCCTTTGCTACCAATAAGCTGCGTGCTTACTAGTTTGTATATCAAACTTTCTTTCTGGACCAAATATTGTTTTATTACCACACAGTAGACAGGCCTCTGTGCAGAAACACTGCCAACTGTCCAACGTCTAGTAGGAAATATGATTAAATTACAATATTTTCAATTTGAGATCTGTAGTAGTCTTTATTTAGATACACGCCAAACTTCCAATTAAAAGTTGAGTGTTGTTTGCGATTGTTATTTCTCTAATTAAAAAAATTAAAAGTAATTCTCAAAAGTAGCATGTCTCTATTCCTGCTGCATTGGTTGTCCAGTTATTATTTCTGTATGATGACGCTGCTTGTCCATTCCTAATTCTTGGGTGTACTATAAACCATTAAGTTTCAAAAGTATGAAATAATAATGAACTTCAGTCGCTCATATTAAACTAATATTGCAGCACACCATGTGCATAAGTATCAAGAATCCTTTATTATAATGAATAGAACATGAATTATAGCATTCAATTTACATGGGATCACATTCAGTCTAGTCCTGGGCCCAAATGTTATCTCAGTGCAATTGAGCAAGCGACATTCTATATTAGTACAGATGTTACGGGACATCTTGAACTGACATTTCTTTATGTAGATATATATACTATATATGTATACATAGATGTATGTACATATATATATACTATATGTACATATGTACATTTCTTTCCCCTTCTCCATCTCTCTGTCCCCTTTTGCATCTTTCCCCTTTTCCGTCTTTCCCCTTTTCCTTCCTTCTTTCTTTCTTTCTGGCTATATATCTATCGGAATGCCAGTTGCTATTGTAAATAATGCATAAATATATATATATATATATACATTTTAGACCATATGGTATTGGTGTATGAAGTTGAATTAATCGTCTATCTTTGAACTGCTTAGATGCCCTGACTAACTATCTCATTAATTTTAATGCCAATCTATTCTGTGGTACTTACTTGCTTCTACAGCCAGTTTGGTCCCAGTTCCAAAGGTTAAAGCATAGCCAGCCCCTGAATTCTGCACAGTGATAGACGCCTAGCCCAAAACCATAGCACTGATTTCTAATCCCCTTTCCTATATAATCTATTCCCCGAGATAGAAGCAACGGGCATCATACCTAAGTCAGCAGAAATCTGATATAAATTGTTGAACCCAATGCAATCACTCCTTTCCCCGGTAAAGATGCTAATTATCCAACGCCCCTCTCTTTGAAAGAGCTACCCAATTAGTCCCACTCAGCTACTCTTTCCCTACAGCCCTGCATTTGTGTTGCTTTGCAAGTGTACATCCAAATGAGATAGAGATTACAGTATGGAAGCAGTTGCTTGAAAATATTTCATTTATGATTCATCTCAATATGAGCTAACTCTTCGATCTGTTCTGAAAAGGGAAGAAATGAGTTTTAGATGAAAAAAAATAACCTACTTGGTATTACGGTTAGCCTGGTGCCAGGTCCAAAGATCAGCTTATTGACGTTATTCACACAGCATTATCCCTCAATACGAAAACTGTTTAACCAACACCCAGGTAACCTTTGGGGAAAAGGGGATAGTCTATGCACCCAACAAATAAGGTGTGTCACGGCGTTCTTTATAAATTGTTTACTATTTGATTAAGCTAAGCGTACAAAAGATGCCTTACCCTTAAGTGACAATTTGGATTTTTCTTACCACTGTTTCTCTTGCATTTAATTTCTAATCAATTACACATCATTAACAGTGTTCCGAGTAACCTCATACTGTTGTCATGTGTGTACAGATTTAACCTTACAAAAGGTCACACAAGTATAAATCTGATGAAAGGTCATTGACTTGAAATGTTAACTTTGTCTCTCTCTCCACATATGCTGCCTGACATGCTGAGAGCTTCCAGCATTTTCCGTTTTTATTTAATATAAATCATGCCTCCCTGAAATATTTCCTTTCATGGATATTCATTTGGGATTGGATCCTAAAAATATCAAAATTCAACACTTACTTGGTTTCACGGTGAGCCTCGTTCCCTCTCCAAATATCGATTATCATAGCTACCAGAATTCACACAGTCACACAGTCCTTAACAAAAACATTTGATGGATGCCAGGACCAGCAACATCTATTAGATGAGCAGCGAACACACCGAGCAAATAACTTGATCGTGCTTTTCCTGAACTGCTTGAATACCACTGATAACTATTTGATTTATACAAATATGATTAATATTTATTAGGTTCTGTAACTAAATGATTTTCTGATAGCCAGGCCCAAATAATCCAGTTCAGATCAATTGCACTGATTAATTATAGAATCCTAGAATCTTAGAATGGTTACAGCACGGAAGGAGCACGAGGAGAGATTACACAAATTGGGGTTGTATTCTCCAGAGTTTAGAAGGTTAATGGGTGATCTGATCGAAGTTTATAAGATATTAAGGGGAACGGATAGGGTGAATAGAGAGAAACTATTTCCACTGGTTGGGGATTCTAGGAGTAGGGGGCACAGTCTAAAAATGAGAGCCAGACCTTTCAGGAGCGAGATTAGAAAACATTTCTACACACAAAGGGTGGTAGAAGTTTGGAACTCTCTTCCGCAAACGGCAATTGATACTAGCTCAATTGCTACAGTTAAATGTGAGATAGATAGCTTTTTGGCAACCAAAGGTATTAAGGGATATGGGCCAAAGGCAGGTATATGGAGTTAGATCACAGATCAGCCATGATCTTATCAAATGGCGGAGCAGGCACGAGGGGCTGAATGGCCTACTCCTGTTCCTATAAAGGAGGCCATTCGGCCCATCGAGCCCATGCCAGCTCTTTGTCAGAGCAATCCAGTTAGTCCCATTCCCCCACTCTTTCCCCGTGGCCCTGCAAATTTTTCTCTTCAAGTATATATCCTGTTGCTTCTTGAAAGCTACAATTGAATCTGCTTCCACCACCCTTTCAGGCAGTGCATTCCAGATCATAACTACTCGCTGCATTAAAAAAAAGTTTTCCCTCATGTCGCCTCTGGTTCTTTTGCCAATCACCTTAAATCTGTGACCTTTGGTTCTCGACCCTTCCGCAAATGGGAACAGTTTCTCTTTATTTACTTTATCTAAATCCTTCATAATTTTGAACATTTCTATCGAATCTCCTCTCAACCGTCTCTGCTCCAAGGAGAACAATCCCAGCTTCGCCAATCTATCCACGTAACTGAAGTCCCTCATCCCTGGAACCACTCTAGTTAATCATTTCTGCACCTTCTCTAAGGCCTTCACATCCTTCCTAAAGTGCGTGCCCAGAATTGGACACAAGGCTCCAGCCGTGGCCGAACTAGTGTTTTATAAAGGTTCATCATAACTTCCTTACTTTTGTACTCTATGTATAAAGCCCAAGATCCCGTGGACATAGAGAAGATGTTTCCACTTGAGGGGGAGACCAAAACTAGGGGCCAGAAATATAAGATAGTCACTAATAAACCCAATAGGGAATTCAGGAGAAACTTCTTTACTCAGAGAGTGGTTAGAATTGCTATCACCGGGAGTAGATGAGGTGAATAGAGTTCTTACATTTAAAGGAAAGCTAGATAAGCACACGAGGGAGAAAGGAATATAAGGATATGCTGATAGGGTTAGCTGAAGAGGGATGAGAGATAGTTCATGCGGAGGATAAATGCCAACATAGACCAATTGGGCCGAATGACCTGTTTCTGTGCTGTAGACTCTATGCAATTCTATGCAAATTACTCTTAACTTAAAATTAAATAATTCAATATTTCTTTGCGTTTCTCAAAGATTATGAGTAGCATTATGTTGTTGCCATGTGTTTACTTTCCTAATAAATGATACATTTTTGTTAAGTAATTATTATTCTAATTTGTAAATATATAAGCTTGGAATAGTTTCAAGCTGTTCAAAAAGAGAACAGGGATAAATGGGTCATTTTCAGGTTTGCAGGTTGTAACTAGTGGGGTGCCGCAAGGATCAGTGCTCGGGCCTCAGCTATTTACAATCTATATTAATGACTTAGATGAAGGGACCGAGTGTTGTGTATCCAAGTTCGCTGACAATACAAAGTTAGGTGGGAAAATAAGCTGTGAGGAGGACACAAAGAGTCTGCAAAGGGATATGGACAGGTTAAGTGAGTGGGCAAGAGGGTGGCAGATGGAATATAATGTGGGGAAATGTGTGGTTATTCACTTTGGTAGGAAAAATAGAAAAACAGAATATTTTTTAAATGGTGAGAAACTATTAAATGTTGGTATCCAGAGAGACTTGGGTGTCCTGGTACAAGAAACACAAAACGTTAGCATGCAGGTACAGCAATAAATTAGGAAGGCAAATGGCATTTTGGCCTTTATTGCAAGATGGTTGGAGTTCAAGAGTAAGGAAGTCTAACTACAATTGTACGGGGTTTGGTGAGACCTCACCTGGAGTACTGCGTACAGTTTTGGTCTCCTTATCTAAGGAAGGATATACTTGCCTTAGAGGCGGTGCAACAAAAGTTCACTAGATTAATTCCTGGGATGAGAGGGTTGTCCTATGAGGAGAGGTTGAGTAGAATGGGCCAAAACTCTCTGGAATTTAGAAGAATGAGAAAAATATAAGACTCTGAGGGGGCTGAGAGGTTGTTACCCCTGGCTGGATGGTCTAGAACTGGGCGGCATAGTGGCAGGATAAGCGTTTGGCCATTTAAGACTGAGATGAGGTGGTATTTCTTCACTCAGGGGGTTGTGAATCTTTGGAATTCTCTCCCCCAGAGAGCTGTGGATGCTCAGTCGTTGAGTATATTCAAGGCTGAGATCGATAGATTTTTGGACTCTAGGGGAATCAAGGGATATGGGGATTGGGCGGGAAAGTGGAGTTGAGGTCGAAGATTAGCCATGATCTGATTGAACGGTGGAGCAGGCTCGAGGGGCCGAATGGCCTACTCCTGCTCCTATTTCTTACGTTCTTATGTTATCACGAGTTTCTTGCAATACAATAATTATATATTCCGCTTGTTAATCTGTCACCAAATTTTGAAACCTTCACGTGTATACCCTAGGAAACTTAGTTTGAAGACTCGGTCCCATGTATCCGTTAACTCAATATAGGATCTCTTATTGAATTGCATAGATTTGAACATAAATTTCTTAGCACTCATTGAACCTTTATTCCTGATGACTCCTGCAAACTTATTTTTCCACAAACAATCCACCTATCTTGTGATCTAACTTACAATGTGTTACATTATTCATTATCCATTAGAATGTCGCCCTTTCTTTTGAAAAATGCACAGATGGAGTGTTGTATCATCACTGAGTGTACATCAAGCAGTTTTCTTGGATAACCGAATACAGAATGCTTCAATCAATTAGAAATCCTTGGAGAATATTAACCCCCTTTAATGTTGATCCACACCATTTCTTTCTCAAAGCCTAGAGCTTTTATTAAAAACAATTAGCATTGACATTATCCTCTCCATAGTCCATACAATAGTCTGTAATGCATTGAAAGCTAACTTCCATATGTGCAGATGCTGAACGTGGTTAAAAACTCAATTAACTTCAATAGATTACTTACTTGGCTGCACTAATAATCTAGTCCCTCTTCCAAAAACCAGCTTATCGGTTGCTCCAATATTCACACATCGTTGGATCCCATGACAAAATCTCTTCCTGTGAACCGAAGTTTACTTTTGTTGGCCTCAGGGTGCCTTCATAATTGCGCAGTCCATCCGAATCTGTTTTTAGCTACAGAGCAGCCTAATAAATGCAGTCATTTCACAATAAATTAAATAATTCTAGGTTCCAAAATTCCGCTGCCCCCGTATCCTAACTCGCACCAAGTCCCGTTCACCCATCACCCCCTGTGCTCGCTGACCTGCATCGGCTCCTGGTCTGGGAAGCCTCGATTTTAGAATTCTTATCCTTGTTTTCGAATCCCTCCCTTCTCCCTGTAACCTCCACCAGTCCTACAATCCTCCAAAACCTCTGCGCTCCTTCACTTCTGGCCTCTTGCCTTAAGCCGTCTGGGCCCTAAGCTCCGGAATTCCCTTCTCTACGTCTCTCTCCTTCTTGAAGACGCTCCTTAAAACCTACCTCTTTGACCAAGCTTTTGGTCACCTGTCCTAATATCTCCTTATGTGGCTCAATGTCAAATTTTGTTTGGTAATCTCTCATATGTACGTGAAAGGCGCTATATAAATGCAAGATGTTGTTAAATATGAATTAATTTCCAATGTTGATTGCATTTCGATTGGACATTTGAAATGCCTTTGGGTTATTATCTTTGAGCAACCTACAGTGGCAAAGATTTCAAGTCTTCAACAAATCTTTGTAGAAACACTTTTTCGAAAGTAAGACGAGAGATATTTTACTGGGTAGAATATTCTGTACACTAAAGAGTTTACCACACAGGAATGCAGCACCTGGATTAGTATACTTTCAAATTCCTGGTGTTCTTTGTGTGCTCTAAACTGAGCTGAAGGAGACACTTGTCGTTCCCGATCTCTTGTCCACTAATAAACTAATATTTCGGCAATCAACCCTTCTGTTTTACATTTTCAATATATAGAAATATATCAATCATTTCGCAAATTGTCTACATTTCCAACATAACGCCCAGATTCATGCAACTTAGCTCTATGATTTAATGTTTCATCTTGAAAGATCTTGTTTGCTGTTCAGTCATTGTTGTAAAAAAATGCACTCTGCTTTTCCCACTTTGCCTTAATTCTCACATTCAAAACTCTCACTGAGTCATAACAAGTGTGTGGAATATATACTAACCCAACTAACATTCTAATTCTAGGCTATATTAAAGCATTTACACCATATTTTGTAAAGAGAACATAAATATAATGGGATGTAATAGGGAACCAAAGGTTTGGAAATAATCTTCTCAGGTAGGCATCGTTTATAGAAAAAAACTGGACGTTTAGCAGATGTCAACTATCTAAATTAAATTTTATATCCCCACTTGAGAATCTTAACACCATACTTCTAACAACTATCTGCATTTAAGGATAAGTATCGGAAATCCATTTTCCCCCAAAAGAAATCTGTAAAAGGATTTACTAATTTACAATGGTTACTAGGAGTTTCATGGAAAGCGAGAATAGTTCTATAATTTATTGGATGCTACTTCAAAATTTTAACCTAAGCCATAATCATTCAGACAACAGCAAAGCCAATGGCAGAACTCGCCCATATACTTAACTTACTTAATGTGCATCGACTGTTGTTCCCATTCCACTAACCCAGCAGTGCCATCATTATTAAATGGTGCACTGTTTCCAATTGATTCAAAAGCACACGAAGTTTAAGGAGACTTGTAAACCAGCATCAGTAACACTTACTACCACATGCTGGGACAATTGGAGCTTCTAAGACAGAGATCGGATTATGTTTGTTAGGTAAGGGGATCAAGGGATCTGGAGCAAAGGAGGGTAAATGGAGTTGAGGTACAGATCAGCCTCGATTTAAACTGAATGGCGGAGCAGGCTCGAGGGGCTGAATGGCCTACTCCTGTTCCTATATTCCTATGCAAAGGCAAATTATCGTTAAGTTTGGGCTGAAATTATCTTTACGTCCTTTAATCGTGGGTGAATCAATCGGTTCAGACTTTATCTGTGGCACCAAAACTAATTTACATAACCAGTTCAAGTAAATATTAATAGGCACTTACTGGGATTAACAGCGAGCTTGGTACCATTTGCAAATACTATTTTACCATATGTGCTAGCATCCACACAGTCACTTATCCCACAACATAAACGTAAGATGCCAATCGCATCCTCACGGCTTAATTCACAATACTTCCATTTTCATTAAACAAATTAGCAATAAAATCCCCAACTATTATAGTTGCGCTATTGTTTTCAGGATATTGACGGTGTCCTGTTATTCTTAATCTATATTTGTGTTCTTACAGTTGTACTTACTGGGCTGTACCATTAGTTTAGTCCCACTTCCAAATACAAGCTTGTAGGTTCCATCATTCACACAGTCCCACACTGCTTAACAAGAACCTTCTGGTGTTAGTTGATAACTCATGTCTATTTTAGTGAAAGATGCCTATAATTAAAGTTAATTATATCTTAACTTATTATTTAGCTACAATCTACCCATCCATCCATATATCTATACATGGACAGATAGAAAGAGAGAGAGAGGGGGAGAATGAGGAGAGGTTGAGTAGATTGGGACTCTACTCATTGGAGTTCAGAAGAATGAGAGGTGATCTTATTGAAACATATAAGATTGTGAAGGGGCTTGATCGGATGGATGCGGTAAGGATGTTCCCAAGGATGGGTGAAACTAGAACTAGGGGGCATAATCTTAGAATAAGGGGCTGCTCTTTCAAAACTGAGATGAGGAGAAACTTCATCATTCAGAGGGTAGTGGGTCTGTGGAATTTGCTGCCCCAGGAAGCTGTGGAAGCTACATCATTAAATAAATTTAAAACAGAAATAGACAGTTTCCTAGAAGTAAAGGGAATTAGGGGTTACGGGGAGCGGGCAGGAAATTGGACATGAATTTAGATGATTTAGGATCAGATCAGCCATGATCTCATTGAATGGCGGAGCAGGCTCGAGGGGCCGATTGGCCTACTCCTGCTCCTATTTCTTATGTTCTTATGTTCTTATAGAATGAGGGAATAACAGGCCAATAGTTAAATATGTGGATAGATAGATTAATGATAGATATATAGAAAGATAGATAGATGATAGATAGATAGATAGATAGTCAGACAGACCTACAGACAAATAGGCAACACACGTTGGACAATCTATTATTTAGTACACACAGAAGTACAATTTCCTGTTATATATACCTTTATTTGAACAAAGACCCATGGTTGGAAATCTAGTTATCCCCTATACAAATTAAACCTAATGTTTTACTTTGCTATATGAATAATGGCTGCATTGTGCCATTTCCCAACAGTAATTGGCAACCTGACACTTTGAACTGTGGCGACTTTGACACAGTCGAATACTGTTTTTATTCTGCCAGTTATTTTCATGTTTCCACCTGTCTATGAATGACAGTTCTGCATGAACCAATATTAAAAAATGCTCTGTTTTTGTTTATTGAACTTATATTGGACGTTTCGGTGCATTAGAGTTAAGCTGAACGGACGACTAATGTGTAACAACACTTACTGAGTTCCACCGTTAATTTAGTCCCGATTCCAAAAATTAGCTTTTCATATCCGGTAAGCCGCACAGAATTGCATGTTTCAACAAAAATTCACTTCTCTTGCTGTTTTTCTCCTTAACTTCTCCAAACTGGATGCAACTTACTAAGAAATATAACCCTGCTTACATCGCATTTACTTTTAAATGTAACATTGATTCAATCGCACTTATTATGACCTAATTCTGTTCCATTGTTTTTTCTAAGCCTGGAAGTTCACATTTTCATTATTTCTGTATCAACTATGCTGTTGCTCGTAATTTAGACGTTATTTTGATATATACCTTCATTTGTTAGGTTTTTATTTGATTTCCCCGTTTGATCTTATAATTACAAACTCAAGAATTCAAACACCCTTCTTCCATTTGTCCTCATCAAATGGCGTCACCCTCATTACACAATAAATATTAGTGAAACTGTAAACATCTCAAAATTATTAAGCCGTCTTACAAAGTATCAAAAGAATTCAGGAGAAACTTCTTTACCCAGAGAGTGGTGAGAACGTGAGGAATGTGGGCATTTTGCTTTCAAAAGTCCATGAAATCATGGGATGGTTGAGGCGAGCAGCGTAGATGCATTTAAGGGGAAGCTAGATAAACACATGAGGGAGAAAGGAATAGATAGGGTGAGATGAAGTAGGGTAGGAGGAGGCTGGAATGGAGCATAGACACCAGCACAGCCCAGTTGGGCCGAATGGCCTGTTTCTGTGCTGCAAATTCAGTGTAATTCTATGCAAACGGTCAAATAATTATGCGGACCGTTACACATGCATTGAAATTAAGCAATTTAATAATTATTGTGAAGACTCTTGAATGAGAAACCAGACGCTCGTCTTACTTCATCTTGTTATCCGACACTTAGCATTGAATAATTATGAATATTTTGCTCCATACTTGCAAAAGTATTATAACCCATGAAACTCTTTATTGCCAAAGTGAAAATGCTTATCCTAGAATCAAATACATACCAATAAGCCACAACTAATCATTAATTTTAGAGTAACCTGTAATCTGAAATAGAATTTTAGCTCAGCCAAGTATATGACATTATCCCAGCCTCCAGTAACAGGTCTATTCACAACAAAATTTATTCATTCAAAAAAAACCGTGTTTTTAAAAATTCTATATCAGTTAGGATCAGAATAGGATTCTGTGTGTGCCCTTTTGTTGTTTCACTTTTAATTTTGCCAATCTTGTCTACTCAAAGCTATATCCTAAAGAGTCATCAACAATTAGTGTCAGTCAAGATAGACAATTAGGCCTGAATAGATTTAATTAATTCATTTTAAGTACAGAAATGTTTATTTACGCTATAAAACAATGATCTATTTTTTCCTCTATCCATTTGATGCATCAGAACTTCACTTACTAGGTATAATATCCAGCTTTGTTCCAGAACCAAATATCAATGTGTTTTCCATAGTCCACACAGTATAATTTATCAATGCAAAAACTTTTGGATGCTACTTACTTGAGAATAAGTGCTATAGAATTAATTTCCTATGGTGTGGTCATGCCCAGTTGAGCTGTCCTAAGTTTTGAATAAATGTTGGTAGTTTTTAAACGTGATTTCAAATTTAGATATTATTTTTATGTACTCCAAATTTTGAAATGCCACTTAACTTACAAGGTGCTACTAAGCAAAATTAAATACTTACTGGGTTCTACAGTGAGTTTGGTTCCATTGCCAAACGTGAGTTTATTGTTGGCTCCAAGAGTTACACAGCAACACAGTCCTGATCAAAAACTTACAAGGAGTCTCATTACCTCATTCACTTTAATCCAAATCTTCCTGGAAAAGTAACGGCGAGTTTACAATGCACGCTGTTATTCATGCACAAATCGGCCAGCAAGTTCAGAGATGCGCCCTGAGTTCTGAATAGCCAGGTCAATTTACGCCGTTCTGTCCTTTGCCTCGCACAAACGGCATCTCGCCCTCAACATCCCTTTCCCATCAAATGTAAACAAGCTGCCCCAGTGCTTAATTCAAGAGAATCTTTCTTGCAGTTGTTATATTTTTGCATTTATAATGCTGCTGTCCAAATCACGTTTCAAAATGAATACATCATATTAATACAAATTAGAACTGACATTGATGAAGGCCTCTGCCGTTGAAATCTAAGTGCTGACTTGGTTCCCTAATTAGTTATATGTCCCCTCCAAAAATCAGATTCTTTGTTCCAAAACTCACAGGGTATCATAAATCTAAAAGCATCTCTTGTTCCACTGATCACGTGTAATCTCACTGAGGAGCATTTACAGTTCAACCCGGTTCATTCTTTGATATAGAGGACTGGTGTCGAGATTTATTTGTGAAATGGAAAAGGAGGTCACAGGTCAGCATCACTACATGTGCACAGGAGGCACTATTACCTTAAAGAGCCTGTCTGACCACAGGCTCCAATGATTCAATAATATTTCCAAGCAAAGATTGGCCAGTGACCATTTGATTTACTGATCCCATTTTGAGGACAAAGGTATTTTTTTGAGACTGGAGTCTTTGGGGTCACTTCCAAATATTAGTTTGCTTCTGTTTTAAATGGGTCACATAAAGGTCGTAAATAGAATCTTTCCTGCTTAATTACAACATTCCTACATCACAACAGTGACTACACTTCAAAAATACTCCACTGGATCTAAAGTGCTTTGGGACGTCGTGAAAGGTGCTATATGAACGCAAGTTCTTTCTATCTTTCTTTCTTCCTATCTTTCTTTCTTTCTATCTTTCTTTCTATCTTTCTTTCTATCTATCTTTCTTTCTTTCTATTTTTCTTTCTTTCTATCTTTCTTTCTATCTATATTTCTTTCTTTCTACCTTTCTTTCTATCTATCTTTCTTTCTTTCTATCTTTCTTTCTATCTTTCTTTCTTTCTTGCTATCTTTCTTTCTATCTTTCTGTCTATCTTTCTTTCTATCTTTCTTTCTATCTTTTTATCTTTCTTTCCATCTTTCTATCTTTTTATCTTTCTTTCCATCTTTCTTTCTATCTATCTTTTTATCTTTCTTTCCATCTTTCTATCTTTTTATCTTTCTTTCTATCTTTTTATCTTTCTTTCTATCTATCTTTCTTTCTTTCTTTCTATCTTTCTTTCTTTCTATCTTTCTTTCTATCTTTCTTTCTTTCTTTCTATCTTTCTTTCATCTTTCTTTCTGTCTATTTTTCTATCTTTCTTTCTATCTTTCTTTATTTCTTTCTTTCTATCTTTCTTTCTATCTTTTTATCTTTCTTTCCATCTTTCTATCTTTTTATCTTTCTTTCCATCTTTCTTTCTATCTATCTTTTTATCTTTCTTTCCATCTTTCTATCTTTTTATCTTTCTTTCCATCTTTTTATCTTTCTTTCTATCTTTCTTTCTATCTTTTTATCTTTCTTTCCATCTTTCTATCTTTTTATCTTTCTTTCTATCTTTCTTTCTTTCTATCTATCTTTCTATCTTTCTTCCTTTCCCCCGCTGCCTCCGGTGTGTGAAACCTATTTACTTGATCATCACCGGACAATACTGCTTAGTGCAATAGTGCAATAGCAATACAACTCTACAACGCTTCGAAATGGACATGAAGGTTAATCATTCTTTCTTGATGTCAACTGTCATCACATAGGCTGAGTACAGGGTTGTGTTTAATGTTCAATGTGACATATAAAATAAAACAGATCCTTACTGGGCTCTACGGTGAGTTTGGTTCCAGTCCCAAATACGAACTTATAGTTGCCTCCAGTATTCACACAGCAGCACACCCCCGAACAAAATCTAAGAAACTCCCAAACATTATTTATTGATACTTCAGTCTAGTTTTACACCAACTGCGAATGGGGTCAATGAAATGGAATCTGGTTTCATTTGTTGTAAAATTGTTGGAATTTTCATCCTCTTTTCAAATGTCTGTTAAATGAGGTATTTACTATATTTGCAGGGAAAACTATTAGACAGATAACTTCCTGCGAACAATTGGTCTTTTTGCTTAGATTTTTTGTACGAGGTTTCACAGTTTAAAATGGTGACACCTCGAAAGACAGATCTGTTTCAGTAAGTTAAAGGCTTACTTTATGCCTGAAAAACTTTGGCTTAGCTTGGATCGCTTCTTTTACGTTTGAGAGTAGAAACATTTCGCCTGTACCATTTTAGGTGTTATTAATCACAGCATTGTATTTCAGCGATAAGATGACAAGGAAGTTATTACAGACTTTGACGTTTTAATAGCAATGTAAGAGCGAGCCCTATTGGATATATTTTTGCTTCAGCATGGAACATATGTTAAAATGAATCGATAAACAATTTAAAAACTGCCTACACTTTTATGCATTAACTTCTGCAACACTTACTTGGTTCTACGATTACTTTTGTCCCATTTCCAAATATGAGCTCGTTGAGTGCTCCAGAATCCACACAGCGACATATTCTTTAGCAAAAACCCTTGGCCTGAACTTTGGTTCATTTCTATCCTTGCTCACATATCTAATGTTTATGGTTGCTGCTTCTGAAATTCCTCAATATTCCATTATCCATACAATGTGGCTTTTGAATGATGAATGTTATCTATTCGGTAGTTGCAGCGTTTAAATTATTTATGTACACTAAATTATTTATGTACACTGCCTTTTAACCAAAACAGCACTCAATCATTTTTCTTTATTTCCATTAAAAGAAAGAAGGACTTAATTTTATCAAACACCTCATCACAGCTCTTAGAAACAGCTAAAGGCGCCACTAACAATAGAGAATCACCTCACTATTTCAATATATTTCCAGGTTAGTTAATGCGCTTAAAGTTGGTAAGAGCAAGCTCCCACTGTGAACTGAAATCTTCACAATAATTCAGCTATGCATCAGTACCAATTGTTTCAGTATACAATGTCTATAGCCGAAGGCTTTCTTCTGCATTAAGAGACCAAGATGCACCCAAGTTGACTCAAAAAGTAGCTTCAGTTCATTATCATGCTTAATTAAATGAATTTTTGTTCCAATTTCCTGTACATGAAAACTTTTAAAACGTAGCATACATGAGATGATTGTCAATTGTACCATTCATTACTAAGCAATGAAGCATCTTTTCACGTATTGAGTTATCTTGTGGTTCAAATCTGCTATTGATTTTTTTTGGTGACGATTAGCTTTGAACGATAATTTCTAGTGTAGACAAAATACATAGAACACTGTTAGAAATATTCTGCCAGGTGTTAGTTGCTATAAATTGACCAAAGCCTCACTTTGAAACAATACAACAGAGATTCAGTTTATGTGGGTTATCCTGGGGGAAAAAAAGAAATAGAGAAACGAAAGAAAGAAAGAGGGAAAGCAAGAAAGAAAGCAAGAAAGAGACAAAGCAAGAAAGGAGGAAGGCAAGAATAGAAGAGAGAAAGACATTTTGCTGAGAGGTTGTTTCCCCTGGCTGGAGAGTCTAGAACTAGGGGGCATAGTCTCAGGATAAGGGGTCGGCCATTTAAGACTTAGATGAAGAGGATTGTTTTCACTCAGAGGGGTGTGAATCTTTGGAATTCCCTACCCCAGAGGGCTGTGGATGGTCAGTCGTTGGGTGTATTCAAGGCTGAGATCGATAGATTTTTGGACTCTAGGGGAATCAAGGGATATGGGGATTGGGCGGGAAAGTGGAGTTGAGGTCGAAGATCAGCCATGATCTTATCGAATGGTGGAGCAGGCTCGAGGGGCCGAATGGCCCACTCCTGCTCCTATTTCTCATGTTCTTATGTTATTATGAAAGAACATCTCAGGACATCTGATATGAATAACTATTGAAGTGTAGTAATTGTTATGTTAACAAACGCGAATAATTGTCACTGGTGGGGGAGTTTAGGACAGGGGGACATAACTTTAAAATCAGAACCAGGCCATTCAGGAAAGCAGTTAAGAAACACCTCTTCACGCAAAGGGTGGTAGAAGTGTGGAATTCTCTCCCAGTCGATACGAGCTCAATTAATCATTTTAAATGTGAGATCGATAGACTTTTGCTAGCCAAGAATATTAACAGATACGGAACTAAGGCGGGCAGATGGGGTTAAGATACGGATCAGCCGTGATCTAATTGAATGCCGGAACAGGCTCGAGGGGCTGAATGGCCTACTCCTATGTCCCATAAACAACAAATAAGGAAAAATAGCGATTGTTTTCTGCTTTTTGGTGATGTCGATGGAGGGAGAATCGTTGGCCCGGGCCCCATCTTTTCTTCAAATAGGCCCATGGAGATTCTTAATAGCTATATGAACAGGCAGTACACGCCAGGGTTTAACATTTCATGCGAGACACAGCATCGCCAACACGGAGTATTCCCTTATCAATGCAGGGAAGTATCGGAGTAAATCACGTGGTCAAGTCCTAGAGTCCGCTTAGACCCATAAAATGTATTGAGTGATGATAAAGAAAAGAACGGGGAAAAAAAGTTCATTTGGTCCATCTCGCATACTATCTCATGCTGAACCTGCACCGAGACCCAACCCATCTTTTGCTATGAATTGCTATTCCTACCCAAGACAGCATCATATGGAGCAATCCTACTAGACAAAGGATATTGCAAAGGTCATCGACTTTAAAACGTGAAGATTAAAGAATCATTATAATCACCCTTTAGAATTTATTACCCTGCACTCTGAATCTGCAGTGAAACATAAAGAGTTAATTAACTTACTGGGCTGAACTGTGAGCTTGGTGCCTGCTCCAAACTCCACTTTGAATGTGTTACCACTCACACATCATTACGACTTCCAACAAAAACCCTTCCATGGTGTGGCTCGGGTCATTTACACCCCGCCTTTCACAGAAGACTCACCATCCTGAATCTCCAGATGCCGCACTTAAGCTGAGAATATGTATGAAGCAACATTTGAATTAAACTGTTCGAGTTGAGCATAAATCATAGAATCATTCAGCGCAGAAGGAGGCCATTCGGCCCATCGTGGCCGTGCGGGCTCTTTGAAAGAGCTATCCAATTAGTCCCACTCTCCCCTGCTCTTTCCCCCATAGCCCTTGCATTTTTTCCCCCTTTTCAAGTGTTTGTACAATTCCCTCTTTAAAGTTATCTGTTTCCATCTCCCTTTCAGGCCGTGCATTCCCAGATCATAACAACTCCCTGTGTAAGCACTTCGAATGCCTCACTAAATAGGATTCTAGTGTTATATCCAACAGTGTGAGTGGTGTGATGCAATTCGGGATACATACTTGGTTCTACAGTCAGCCTTGTCCCACTTCCAAAATCAAGTTTTCCAGTGTTAGCATAACTCACACAATGCTATACCCCCTAACAAAAACTTTTCGTGCAATGTGCCTATGACCATGTCACTATATACCCAATGAAGTTTGATAGTGTCCAGTTGCAGAAACGCGTGCAGAACAATATTCAATTCTATCAGATTCTATTGCCAATTATTTCGTTATTTTATAATTCTGTGATCATATTTACAAGGTTGATGCCAGAACTCAGGGGTTATATCTATCAGGAAAGACTGAACAGGCTGGGGCTCTTTCCTCTCGAAAAGAGAAGGCTGAGGGGTGACCAAAGAGAGGAGAAACTTCTTTACCCAGAGAGTGGTGAGAATGTGGAACTCGCTCCCACAAGGAGTAGTTGAGGCGAATAGTGTAGATGGATTTAAGGGGAAGCTCGATAAACACATGAGGGAGAAAGGAATAGAAGGATATGCTGATAGGGTGAGATGAAGTAGGGAGGGAGGAGGCTCGTGTGGAGCATGAACACCAGCATGGACCTGTTGGGCCGAATGGTCTGTTTCTGTGCTGTAAACTCTATGCAATGTAATTCTATGTAATTTCATCCGTTACGCATGGTATTAAATCTACTTCTATGATTTATACCTGAATAACCCCCTGCTCAGGAACAAACCATAGCAAATGTTGTATTTCTGAGAGTGTTCTGAAAACCACTTGTTCAATTAAGACTCAATCAGGTTCCGCCAGTTTGTCCCACGACCTGAGGGCCAATTAAATAACAAACCCCATGAAATCTCTCGTTAGCTCTCTCATTAGGACTCCATGTTCAACCTTTGCACATAATTCGTTTTTAATTAGTAAAGCAATCATGTCACGTGTGGTTTTCTTTCTCTCAAGTTAATAGAAGTACTTTCAATTGTTTTCTGGAAAAATAATAAACACGTGAATTTATACATTTTTGCAAATTCAACTAATCTAATATATGTAACTAATATATATATATTTAAATCTACTTACTGGGTTGTACAATAAGCTTTGTACCAGCTCCGAATGTTAGCTTGTACCCAACTGCATCATTCACACAGTGATTAACAGGCTCACAAAAAACATTTTTGCCAAACTCTCACTGTCTTCTTAATGAGTGTTTATAATGCTCAGGAAACTCTCGATTCTATGAATTAATTTTAAGATATAAATTGTCGCATCCATTCGTACTAAGTGTTACGCTTAGTTTCCCTCCATTTCTCAATATCACCTGATAATATGCAGCGTAGCTAATCCCTGCACATAAGATCAGGACAGCATTTGCAAAGCGACTGCCTAATAATTTCTGATTGTTAAAGTTTTTAATTTATGTTTCACTTAATCATTATTTAGATTCAGGAAATCTATTTTGCTTTGTTCTAAATTCGACCCTAATGCCCACGACAATGCGATTTACCCGATATTTCTAATTGAACGGAATTAAGAACACAGGAACAGGAGCAGGCCATTCAGCCCTTCCAGCCTGCCCCACTATTCAATTAGATCACGGCTGATCTGTACCTCAACTCTATTCTCTCGCCTTCGCTTCATATCTCTCGATAACCTTACCCAGCAGAAATCAATCAATCTCAATCTTGAAAGCTCCAATTGTCCAGGCAAGCACAGCCTTTTGGGGAGAGAATACCAGATTTCCATCACCGTGCGAAAAAGAGCTTCCTGATTTCCCTCCTAAATGGCCCAGTTATAATTTTAAGATTATTTGCACTCGTTATTGATTCATAGAATCATAGAATCATAGAAAATAGGAGCAAGAGTAGGCCATTCGGCCCTTCGGGCCTGCTCCGCCATTCGAAATGATCATGGCCGATCGTCTAACTCAGTACCTTGTTCTCGCCTTTCCCCCATATCCTTTGATCCATTTAGCATTAAAAAATATATTTATCTCCTTCTTGAATATATTTAATGACTTGCCTCCACTGCCTTCTGTGGTAGAGAATTCCACAGGTTCACCACCCTCTGAGTGAAGAAATTTCTCCTCATCTCGGTTCTAAATGGCATACCCCGTATCCTGAGACTGTGACCCCTGGTTTTGGACTCCCCAGCCATCGGGAACATCCTCCCTGCATCTAGTCTGTCTAGTCCTGTTAGAATTTTATATGTTTCGATGAGATCACCTCTCATTCTTCTAAACTCTAGTGAATATAGGCCTAGTCGACCCAATCTCTCCTCATACGTCGGTCCTGCCATCCCAGGAATCAGTCTGGTAAACCTTCGTTGCACTCCCTCCATGGCAAGGACATCCTTCCTCAGATAAGATAGTCCCCCATCAAAACAAATAGTTTTTCCGCGTCTACCCTACCGAATCCTTTAACCATTTTAAACAGCTCGATTCGATCATCCCTCAATCTTCTATACCCAAGAGAATATAATTTTGCAACCTGTCCTCATAATCTAACTCTCTAAGCCCTGGAATCATTCTGGTGAATTGCAGTTTTATGTCCAGCAATATGACCAGTGTAATTTCGTTCATGAAACTTACTGGGTTCCACCGTTAGTTTGGTCCCACTTCCAAATGTGAGCTTGGTAGCACCGCTCATCCTACACAGTGCTGTGCCCCCTAACACAAACTCCTGAGCTCAGCAGCCTTGTATGGTCGTGCCTTCAGCCCTGGAATTCCCTCCCGAAACCTCTTTTCCTCTCTACTCCCTCCCTCCTCCTTTAAGACTTAGGGGTTCAGGTACATAGATCATTGAAGTGTCATGAACAGGTGCAGAAAATAATCAATAAGGCTAATGGAATGCTGGCCTTTATATCTAGAGGACTAGAGTACAAGGGGGCAGAAGTTATGCTGCAGCTATACAAAATCCTGGTTAGACCGCAACTCGAGTACTGTGAGCAGCTCTGGGCACCACACCTTCGGAAGGACATATTGGCCTTGGAGGGAGTGCAACGTAGGTTTACTAGAATGATACCCGGACTTCAAGGGTTAAGTTACGAGGAGAAATTACACAAATTGGGGTTGTATTCTCTAGAGCTTAGAAGGTTAAGGGGTGATCTGATCGAAGTTTATGAGATATTAAGGGGAACAGATAGGGTGGATAGAGAGAAACTATTTCCGCTGGTTGGGGATTCTAGGAGTAGGGGACACAGTCTAAAAATTAGAGCCAGACCTGTCAGGAGCGAAATTAGAAAATATTTCTACACACAAAGGGTGGTAGAAGTTTGGAACTCTCTTCCGCAAACGGCAATTGATACTAGCTCAATTGCTAAATTTAAATGTGAGATAGATAGCTTTTTGACAACCAAAGGTATTAAGGGATATGGGCCAAAGGCAGGTATATGGAGTTAGATCACAGATCAGCCATGATCTTATCAAATGGCGGAGCAGGCACGAGGGGTTGAATAGCCTACTCCTGTTCCTATGTTCCTATGTGTCCCTATATATGTGAATCGTTATCTTTTAAGACTCTCATTAAAAGCTACCTCTTTGACCGAGCTTTTGGTCACCCATCCTGATATCTCCTTCTTTGGCTCATTTTGGTGTCATTTTTTGTCTGATTTACCTTTCTCTGAAGCGCCTTGGGACGTTTTACTATGTTAAAGGCGCTATATAAATGCAAGTTGTTCTAAAGGCAGATAATCCAACTGATAAACAACCCTCGACTTACTTGGAATTACAACGAGTTTGGTCCCAGTTCCAAATATGAGCTTATAACCAACTCCAGTATACCCACGGTGAGAATTAACTTGACAAAAACCCCTTTTGGTACCAAGTAAGGTTTTAGCATCTATCACCTGATGATGATCGGCCAACATTTTTCCTTATAAATTAAGATCATAAATATTCCTTTATTACCACGATAGCGACACTCACGTTATCAGCATTGTTTATTAAACTAATTTCACTTAGTTATTTATTTTATAGTTGTCATTTGGCTAAACTCCAAAGTACATGATTGTAAATTTAATGTTTAACTTCCAATGCATGTTATTTTGAAAAGTTAAATTGTGAATCAATAACAATTATTGAATGTAACCTGGGCGCACTTTCAAACATCGCCTTAATATTATTTAGTTCCCAAACCAAATTTCACCATACAAACACGTACTATTGGGCTTAGGAATTAAGTCAAACAAAGATTGAAATATTGCCAAATAAAAACATTGATGATAATTTTACTCGCGAAATGGTACTACAAATATTGCCCGTCATAAAATCAGATGATACTCTCTGGACATTATAGGAACAGCTATTTCCAATCTCACTGGATATTATAGGGTACGAATTCGCACAGAATCATACAGCACAGAAGGAAGCCATTCGGTCCATCGTGCATCTGCCGGCTCTTCGGAAGATCTATCCCATCAGTCCTGCTCTTTCCCCATAGCCCTGCAAATTTTACCTTTTCAAGTATTTATCCAATTCTCTTTTGAAAGTTATTGAATCTGCCCTCCCAGGCAGTGCATTCCAGATCATAACTCGCTGCATAAAAAAAATCCTCATCTCCCCCTCTGGTTCTTTTATCAATTATCTTAAATCTGTGTCCTCTGATTACCGACCCTTCTGCCACTGGAAACAGTTTCTCCTTATTTACTCTATCAAAACCCTTCATGATTTTGAACACCTCTATTAAATCTCCCCTAAACTTTCTCTGCTCTCAGGAGAACAATCCCAGTTTCTCCAGTCTCTCCACATAACCGAAATCTCTCAGCCCTGCTATCATTCTGTATTCTTTAGTCAAATGCCTAGACGTGGGACCGGTTCTGAATCGTATTTAAGGCGAAACTTTTAGTAGGGCAGCGTTGAATTATTAAATATTGAATCTCAATCTATGACTGGAGCAAATTATTATTACTGTTGTTTATATTCATAATAATATTCCGTTCTTACTGGGTGTTATGGACAGTCTGATCCCACGTCCAAATATCAGTGTATCTACCCCCCCTTTACTCACACAACACTGAATGCCTTCATAAAACGGTTCCAATTAACTGTACGAGTTAGATACGTGGGTTTTAATGTCTAACTGAGGTAATCTCGATATAATAAAATAAATTATTTCTGAATTTTGCTTTTGAATTATTTCAGAAGAAGAGGTGCATTTAATTTTGCCTTCCTCAGATTTTTGAAAAACAATTTTTTTTTTTGAGACAATAGGAATAAATTGCACAACGATTTTGGCAAAATGGGACGTTAAAGACTTACTGGCTGAAACAGTTAACCTTGTACCAGCTCCAAATGTTATCTTCCCCAGACCTCCTCCAACGTTTACCACAGTACTAAACAGCAGCACAAGAATTGCTGGAGGCACTGTTTCTGTTTTCAGACCTTAATTAGGCATCACCTTAGATCTGTGTTTATTTTCAGGGATATATCATAGAAGTGACTTCGTTGCATTTATATCAGTAATCGTATTTGTCGTCTTAACAGTAAACACCGTATCCAACTTGTTGATAACCAACACTTAGCTGAACATCTTATAACCCCCTGAACATATCTGCCCAAACTTGATTGATGGATCACGGTCCCCCTCATACAAAAGGTCGCTTGAGTTAGGCACACACATACCGTCACATATCTAACAATGCAAAATCTGCAACTCTCTCCCCCCATGGCGATCATTTGAAAATTTCAAAACGGATATTGATAGATTTTTGGCTGGCAGGCAAGCTGCGGAACCAAGGGGGGTAGATGGAGTTAAAATGCGGGTCGGTCATGATCTAATTGAATGGTGGGACAGGCTAGAGGGGCTGAATGGTCTACTCCAATGTCCCTATGTTCCAAATGACCAATTCACCATTTATTCACATGTAACAGTAGGTCGTGTAAACCCACCCATCTCAAAACAGACAACGATTTAATTCCTTCCAGTATAAGTTACTTCTATTAGTGATCTTGTGACCACTGGGCAATTGTTTTAATAGGTAATTACATAGAATTACACAGAATGCACAGCACAGAAAGAGACCATTCGGCCCAACTGGTCCATGCTGGTGTTTATGCTCCACACAAGCCTCCTCCCTCCCTACTTCATCTCACCCTGTCAGCATATCCTTCTATTCCTTTCTCCCTCATGTGTTTATCCAGCTTCCCCTTAAATGCATCAATGCCATTCACCTCAACTACTCCTTGTGGTAGCGAATTCCACATTATCACCACTCTCTGGCTAAAGAAGTTTCTCCTGAATTCCCTATTGGATTTATTAGTGACTATCTTATATTTATGGCCCCTCGTTCTGGTCTCCCCCACAAGTGGAAACATCTTCTCCACGTCTCCCCTGTCAAACCATTTCATAATCTTAAAGACCTCAATCAGGTCACCCCTCAGTCTTCCCTTTTCTAGAGAAAAGAGCCCCAGCCTGTTCAATATTTCCTGATAGGTAGAACAGATCAGTTCTGGTATCATCCCAGTAAATCTTATTTGCACCTTCTCCAGTGCCTCTGTATCGTTGTTATAACATGGAGACCAGAACTGTTCACAGTGCTCCAAGTGTGGTCTAACCAAGGTTCGATACAAGTTTAACATAATTTCTCTGCTTTCCAATTCTATCCCTCTAGAAATGAACCCCAGTGCTTGATTTGCCTTTTTATGGCCTTATTAATCTGCATCGCTACTTTTAGTGATTTGTGTATCTGTACCCCCAGATCCCTCTGCTCCTCTCCCCCATTGACACTGTTACTATCCAAGCAGTATGTGGCCCCCTTATTATTCCTACCAAAATGTACCACCTCACACTGATCTATATTGAAATTCATTTCCCAATTAGACGCCCATTCTGCAGTTTATTAATCTTGTATTTTGTCACAGTCCTCCTCGGTATTAACTACACCCCCCAATTTGGTGCCGTCCCCAAATTTTGAAATTGCACTTCCGATTCCTGAGTCCAAATCGTTGATGTAAATGGTGAACAACAGTGGTCCCAGCACCGATCCCTGGGGAACACCACTTCCCACCTTTTGCCAGTCTGAGTAATTACCGTTAACCTCTACTCTCTGTTTTCTGTTTTGTAGCCAGCTTGCTGCCCATTCTGCCACCTGTCCCCTGACTCCACATGCTCTGACCTTCGTCATGAGTCTATGCCGTACTTTATCGAAGGCCTTTTGAAAATCTAAATATATTACATCGACTACCTTACCCTTGTCTACCATTTCTGGTTAATTCTTCAATAAGATTGGTCCATCATGACCTTCCCTTTTGAAATCCGTACTGACTATTCTTTATTATATTTTCTTTCCTAACACCGACAATAAGCTAATTGGTCTACAGTTCCCTGGACTTGTTCTATTTTCTTCTTTAAGTATAGGGATCAGATTACCTGTCCGCCAGTCTTCTGGCACTATTCCCTTTTGTAATGAATGTTTATATATATAATAGTACCTCTGCTATTTCTTCCCTAACTTCCTTTAATATGCACGTAATAGTATTGGGTCCAGAGAATTGTATACACATATATGTTATTTTAGAAGTACATCGACACAACAGAAATCTTCAAATCCACTTATGTTACATTGGTAAATATTTAATTTATGAATTAAGCTCTGTTCCCTAATACATGCTAATCTATTCCTGTGTCAGTTTTCACACAATGGTTGATTCTCTTGAAAAATACAACTATCCCAAGATACGAATCGATATGATGTTATTTATGTGTAATTATCATTACAGGGATATGCTTGCAGTCCCTACAGAAACAAGCAAGCTTTATATCATCTGCTTTACAATGAATATTTGTGACCTACTCATCTCAGTGTTGCCTGAATACATATCCCCTCGTTAGATCCTATTGCAACTGCTACATAGAATTTACATCACAGAAACAGGTCATTAGGTCCAACTGGTCTATGTCGGTGTTAAACTCCACACGAGCCTCCCCCCACCTTACTCCATCTAACCCTATCAACATATCCTTCGATTCCTTTCTCCCTCATGTACTTATCTAGATTCCCCTTAAATGCATCTATAATATTCGCTTCAACTACTGCATGATTTCTTGGATTTTTGAAAGCAAATACCCAAACTTTATAGCCACGTTTGTTATTTAATGAATGCATCCACTGTAATATGTCACCACCCACCGTTGTTACCATTTGGGTCAATAATATTTCCATAACTCATTAATTCCAATAAAATATTACACTGTGATATCGACAGTCTGGGCATTTGTGAAAGTTTACTTACTGGGTAGCACCGTGAGTTTAGTTCCACTCCCAAAAGTGAGTTTCCGCGTCGATCCATCATTCACACAACAGTTAATAGCCCAACAAAAACTTATTCCCAAGATTTAATGGGGACCCGTGTAGATTTTCTAATTCTGTTCATTCCACAATTACCTACACTTCCAGGAACTTAATTCCGATTCAAGCTTTACTTTATTGGTGAAAGTTACTGTCCTAAGTAGCAGTCCAAGAAGATTGGACCTTGACATTGCATCAGCAAACCATCGTATCATTCCATCACACAATTGCATATGATTTGGGATTGATAGATTGTACCAAGTAGTTGATTTAAGTGAGTTCACTCAATCGCTTTAACGTGTATTTAATACTGGATATATGCACTAATTAGCATAATAGAATCATTCATAATTCCTCCGTGAGAAAATGCCAACTGAATTTACCATCATGAATTAACAGAATCATAGAAGTATGCATTTAATATGACTAATTTTGTGCCTTCTACTTAATTAGTGTGTTCTGATATTTAATATTTAATCGGAATTCAATTGAACATAAATTATAATATTTAACTAAATGTTAAAATGCCCCTCCCTTATAAAACTCTAAGTCAACTTACTTGGTGTCACACTGAGCTTGGTTCCACTTCCAAATATTAGCTTTTCTGCTCCTGCAGAGTACACACAGTGCAAAATCCCTCAACAAAAACTATGGAAGTCCGACTGTTTCTTCCTGCCCCACACGCTTTGTTGGGTATAATTATGGGATCTGATGCATTAACACTTGATATCGTTTGCATGCCGCTATTACTCCCAGTGTTCACCTTTTGCAATCTGTTATTATCCATGTTTAGCGTTGGTAATTTGGGGTTTTTGTGATTGATCTGGAATCACTGACCAGTGTCAGATTCGGAATTATCTCAACCTGCCATGATTTGCCCAACCCTATGTAGAGATCTCCCATTTTCTGCTTAATTTCTTCCCAACCCAGGGTCACTATCAACACTCGTGAAAAATTAAATCCAAGAATTCCGTTTGTGAAATTCTCCTGATTGCTCTGTTATATTTAGATATGATGCTTCTTTCTGACATGTTTCAGTTTAACACTTCGTAATGTTATTTTGGATTAGCATGATTAAGACTTTACGATAACTCTCCCCAGTGGACATAACCAGAAATAAAATCACAAAACTTACTCGGTTGAACAGTTAACTTGGTACCAGTTCCAAATGTTAGCTTGCTAAACCCGGAATTCACACAGTGTTAAACACTCTTACAAAAAAAACCCTCACAATAGAAAATATCTGAATGCAGATTTTGTTTCTTTTGAAAAAATGACAGACAATGCAACATTTCATTTTGAATCTTACTTCGGAATAAATGGAGAAAGATTTAGCACATTAATTTATCTGAATATTATGCACCAGTCTCTCCCCTATTTCTCTCCGCGCCTCTGTCTCAATCTATGTCAGGCCCTCTCCCTTGATCCATCCTCTCTGTCAGCATTATTTGTTACAGCGAGTGGAGGTTCATTCAATCGCTTCCCTAACTGGCGAATCCCTTAAAAATATAATTAGGACGAAGAGCAATTTGTAAACATTATTACCTGAAGTTTATTTTGGTGGACTGACATTTCTCAGCATGAAATCTAATTCCGAACATCACGCCAGTACACAAAGACGTTAATATATTTAAAAAAAAAGGCTGTGATTACACTGCAAAATTCAAATCACCAGTTGTTGCTTAATACTGTGCTTTGCATTCTGTTTCAATGCACCTTCAAATATAACCTATTTCACAACCCCAATTGTATGGTTCAGTGACGAATTCATAGAATCATACTGAACAGCAGGAGGCCACTCGGCCCATCGTGCTTGTGCCGGCTCTTTGAAAGAGCTATCCAATTAGTCCCACTTCCCTGCTCTTTCCCCGTAGCTTTGCAAAGCTTTCATTTCAAGTATTTATCCAATTCCCATTTGAAAGTTTCTATTGAATCTGCTCCCACCGCCCTTTCAAGCAGTGCATTCCTGATCATTACAACCCCCTCTGTAATTCAATTTCTCCTCATTTCCCCCTCTGGTTCTTTGGCCAATTATCTTAAATCTGTGTCCTCTGGTTACCGACCCTTCTGCCACTGGAAAGAGTTTCTCCTTATTTATTCTATCAAAACGCTTAATAATTTTGAACACCTCTATCAAATCTCCCCTTAGCCTTCTCTGCTCTAAGGAGAACAACCCCAGCTTCTCCAGTCTCTCCACACAACCCTCATTCTCTCAGTCCCTGGCATTATTCTAGTAAATCTCCTCTGCACCCTCCCCAATGCCTTGACATCCTTCTTAAAGCACGGTGCCCAGAATTGGACGCAATAGTCCAGCGGAGGCCTAGCCAGTGGCTTATAAAGGGTTAGCATAACTTCCTTGCTTTTGTACTCTGGACCTCTATTAGTAAAGCCTAGGATCCCGTATGCTTTTTTTTTGAACAATCTTATCAACTTGTCAGTAAGATCTTGGACAGTTTTGTAAAACGGGCGGTATCACATCGGCCGCCCGTTATACACCCCGCCTGATATAAATAGGCCGCCCGTTATACACCCTGCCTGATATTAATAGGCCGCCCATTATACACCTCGCCTGATATTAATAGGCCGCCCGTTATACACCCCGCCTGATATTAAAGCTCCATTGAGGTCACTGTTAGAAGTCAAGGGCCAACCGTTCAAAAGCTCACCCAAGTTAATATTCTTCATGAGACTAAGAGGTTTACTGCTGTCCCTGATTCAATTCCTCATATTTCAAGTTTTGAATCACCAAGTCCTTCTATTATATAAATAGTAATGTCACACCGGCCGATCAGGTACTCACTTGGTACAACGGTCAATGTTGTTCCAGATCCAAAGGTGAGCTTGTCACCTGCACCTCCAAAAGTCCCACACTGCTAAACACCCGAACAAAAAATAGGGCTTGCTCCCACCTCAAGAATATGTCTCACTGTGAATACTGTTGTGTAGCCCAGAATCACAAAGTTAGCTTTCTATTTTACAGACACAGCTCATCGTTAACCTCACGGCTCAAAAATGTGACTCTTAATTATATTGATGTTGTTAGCTGCACTACAGATTCAGCATAAAAATTTAGGAGTGCTGATGAAAGGTCATCGACCTGAAACGTTTACTCTGTTTCCTCTCTCTCCACAGATGCAGTCTGACCGGCTGAGTGTTTCCCTGCATTTTCTGTTTTTATTTCGGATTTCCAGCAGCCTCAGTATTTTGCTTTTGTAAAAGTAATTGGGCTGTACCTTTATCAGGAATGAAATCGACTAGAAAATTCCCTTCCCAGCTTCCCTTACTTTCAAGTGCTTTATCCGGGAATGTTTACAGTGTCAATAATTGTTTTCTTTACAAATCAATGGTAAGACAGGGAGCTGTAAACCAGGAAACAAAAACCAGGCCCTCTCCTCCTTCCTCATGTCGTTCCATCCAATGGCTTTTGATCGCCCGGTAGGATGTAATTCTGGTCAGCTTGATTCAGACGCCGATCTGACAATTACAATTATCAAGGGTTTTGATTAACTAATTAGAGTGGGCCAATAACTAGAGGGCATATATTTAAATTTGTCACCAAGGGAGACAAAAGAGAGGTTGGATTTTGATGTTACTCAGAGGACATGGACAGCTCGACCATACGTCCATAGGAAATTGACGGGCAGGTAAAGACCAGTTGTTCCATCAAGCTTGCCCCACACACCATGATGGCTGGAACATCATGACTGGACCCTCCTGGTTAAATAATTACCGCAAGATCAAGTTCTGATACTTACTGGGTGCGACTGATAACTTTGTTCCATTTCCAAATATTAGTTTGTTTGCACCTCCTCCATAATTCACACATCGTTCAAGACCATTACAAAAACCCAAATGTTGCGCAGAGTTGCACGATAGAAATAGATTCAAAATACATTTGAATGTGTATATTAATATGTTGTGTTGTTTCTCAGGAATATGCACTTGTAAAATAGTCGTGCCATAAAATGAGTATTACTTGGACAAATTGCCAGATTTTATGTCATTTTATTTCGAAAAACAACTTTTAAAACCTACTGTGGGACATGCTATGCTTGATTCGACATTCTTTTTATCTGATCCACCCAAACATCCACCCATCCACCCACCCATCCACCCACCCAAACATCCACCCATCCATCTATCCATCCATCCACCCACCCATCCATCCACCCACCCATCCATCCACCCATCCATCCACCCACCCACCCATCCATCCACCCAAACATCCACCCATCCATCTATCCATCCATCCACCCACCCATCCATCCACCCACCCATCCATCCACCCATCCATCCACCCATCCATCCATCCATCAACCCACCCATCCATCCACCCATCCATCCATCCATCCACCCATCCATCCACCCATCCATCCATCCATCCACCCATCCATCCATCCACCCACCCATCCATCCACCCATCCATCCACCCACCCATCCATCCACCCATCCATCCACCCATCCACCCATCCACCCACCCATCCACCCACCCATCCATCCACCCATCCATCCATCCATCCATCCACCCATCCACCCACCCATCCACCCACCCATCCATCCACCCACCCATCCATCCATCCACCCACCCACCCATCCATCTATCCATCCATCCATCCACCCACCCATCCACCCACCCATCCATCTATCCATCCATCCATCCACCCACCCATCCACCCACCCATCCATCTATCCATCCATCCATCCACCCACCCATCCACCCACCCATCCATCCATCCATCCATCCATCCATCCATCCACCCACCCATCCATCTATCCATCCATCCATCCACCCACCCATCCACCCACCCATCCATTCATCCTTCCATCCATCCATCCATCCACCCATCCACCCACCCATCCATCCACCCACCCATCCATCCTTCCATCCACCCATCCACCCAACCTTCCATCTATCCATCCGTCCATCCATCCATCCACCCATCCATCCACCCACCCATCTATCCGTCCATCCGTCCATCCATCCATCCATCCATCCACCAATCCACCCACCCATCCATCTATCCATCCATCCATCCACCCATCCACCCACCCATCTATCCGTCCATCCGTCCATCCATCCATCCATCCATCCACCAATCCACCCACCCATCCATCTATCCATCCATCCATCCACCAATCCACCCACCCATCCATCTATCCATCCATCCATCCACCCATCCACCCACCCATCTATCCGTCCATCCATCCATCCATCCATCCACCAATCCACCCACCCATCCATCTATCCATCCACCCATCCACCCACCCATCCTCCCACCCATCCACCCACCCATCCACCCACCCATCCACCCACCCATCCATCTATCCATCCACCCACCCATCCACCCACCCATCCACCCACCCATCCATCCACCCATCCATCCACCCATCCATCCACCCACCCATCCACCCACCCATCCATCCACCCATCCATCCTTCCATCCACCCATCCATCCACCCATCCATCCATCTATGCATCCACCCACCCATTCATCCATCCATCCATCCATCCATACATACATAAATACATCCATTGTTACACACACCCACACATACATGCGTTTATACATGCATAGCAAAGTCAAGATTGGTTAATTGCTCGAGACTCGATTGTTTTAGCACGAATACAGGGCAGAATTAAGTCCTCCAACTTAAGTAGACTACCGATCGTACATAAGTACATCCATGCGTCCATACATATATACATTCATCCATCCATACATATGTACATCCATCCATAGATACACACACAGATGCGTACATACATGCATACCAAATTCAAGATTGATTAATTGGTCGAGACTCGATTGTTTTAACACGATTACAGAGCAGAATTAAGTCCTCCAGCTCAACTAGACTACCTATCCTTGTCAACAGACCGAAGGAAACTGAAAACACAATTCCATTAATTGGACTTTAGTTTTGGGGCAATTTATGCTTTCAACGGTTCACCCAGAAAATTCGTATTTTTAATGCTGCGTGTCAGTAAGGTTATTGAATTTTCAGGTCATTACTGTTCAGTTTAGTGTAAGAGATAATTTCATTTTTCTCTGCTTACAATCAGCAACTGCTCAGGATGAGATGGGTAGATGACACTTATTGCAGTTAATTGCACGTGCATTAAGAAATATGCCATGAGCGTTCTCAATATGTACTCCAGATATGGAATATTTCCTTCATTCTCCTTCTCAACGGGGAAATGCCAAACGTGCTTTGTATAAGCAGGTTTACGATTTTTATACACATAGCACATAATGGATGTCTCATCCAAATGTTGTTAGAATTCTTAATTATAGTCAAGTATAATTTTACGATTGCTAATGGATTTGAATTGTTTCTTCTGCAAGGGAAACAAGTCCATCGGATTACTTTGTGTGTTCAAGGAGTTTACATAGATTTACATAGAATATACCGCACTGAAACAGGCCGTTCGGCCCAACAGTTCTATGCTGGTGTTCATGCTCGACACGAGCCTCCTCCCAAACCTCCTCATCCAACGCTATCAGCATATCCTTCTATTCCTTTCTCCCTCATGTGTTTATCGAGCTTCCCCATAAATGCATCTCTGCTATTCGCTTCAACTACCCCTTGTGGTAGCGAGTTCCACATTCTCACCACTCTCTGGGTAAAGAAGTTTCTTCTGAATTCCCTATTGGATTTATTTAGTGGCCATCTCATAATAATGGCCCCTAGTTTTGGTCTCCCCCACAAGTGGAAACATCTTCTCCACCTTTAACTATGAACAGATTGAAAATGCCTACTTACTGTGTTCTACCGTATTGGGATCGAACAGAGTCTGAGCATAGGGACACAACAGGGTTGTCCAGAGAATTGTTGTTTACAACGTAATGTACCAGTGAGGAATTCACACTTAATTACAGTTATCGTATGATTGCTCACACTACGCTATACATATTTAGCTCCAAGTGACTGACTTATTACTTACTGGGTTCAACTGATAGTTTGGTCCCACTTCCAAATGTTAGCTTGGTACCCGATCCATAATTCGCACAGTGTCAAGCGTCATAACATAAACCAGACCGGGGGAGGTCAATCCCAATTGATCTCTTTATGTTCCAAAACATTCGATCCAAAATAGCTTCTACAATGTGCCTAATATTTAGCCCTTTATTGTTATGAGCTAATTAGCCGTATGGGTTCATAAACGTATTGATATTGGTAAGAATTTATATTGTTCATCATTTGTTTCTGTAAATCATAAACGCAATTAAACTTAACGTTGACAACTATAATTTACGATTACATGTTTTAAAGTAACGAATCGATAACTAGGTAAGTCTGAGGCGAGTTGTTGACTGTTCCGCCCTGTAATAACTTGGAAGAAGGGACCTCCTGCTTGCCGTATTTGTGCCCCAGTTGTGAATGGAAACTTAAAGGACACGTTTGTAATGTCTGTAAAACTATCAATCGGATAAAATTCCTCCCGGAAGAATTTTCAGGTTCCCGTCTTCAGCAACATGGTAAATACTTTCCCTGGAACTAATAAATCGAGGGAATCTTTCGGATTTCACTTCCCAAGTCACTACACGTTATTATTCACTTGCTGCCAGTGATGGCGCATTCCATAGATTTTTCTGATAATACAAATTTTTATCAGTTCTTGGATATAAATTCTCAAATGTTAACGCAATCCTATTTCAGTTCGTAATCGGGAAGTTAGACAGATATTACTCAATGAATGCCATTGTTACTTTCCTTGTTAGCTGTTGTGGTATAGTTTACTAATTGCAATAAGGAAATTTTGTTTGATAATCGCTCCTGTGATCTCCTTGGGATGTTTTATTACGTTAAAGGCGCTATATAAATGCAAGTTATTGTTGTTGCAAGGCTCGCTGTTTCTCCTTCATATATATCAAACAGCAACTGGGGTCTCTTTCTTAACTGTTCTGTTTTCAATTATTATTTGAAAAGAACATTCAAATAATTAATTAAATACGGTTGTATTCTTTCTTGCCGGAGAAAATAGAGCAAGCAAAACGCCTAAATGTTAAAATGCCCTAATCTTATAAAATGATCAGTTAACTTACTTGGTGTCACACTGAGCTTGGTTCCACTTCCAAATATTAGCTTATCTGCTCCTGCATAGTACACACAGTGCAAAATCCCTCAACAAAAACTATGGAAGTCCGACTGTTTCTTCCTGCCCCACACGCGTTGTTGGGTATAATTATGGGATCTGATGCATTAAAACTTGACATCGTTTGCATGCCGCGATTACACCCAGTGTTCACCCTATTATAATCTTTTATTATCCATGTTTAGCGTTGGTAATTTGGGGTTTTTGTGATTGATCTGGATTCGCTGACCAGTGTCAGATTCGGAATTATCTCAACCTGCCATGATTTGCCCAACCCCATGTAGAGATCTCCCATTTCTGCTTAATTTCTTCCCAACCCAGGGTCACTATCAACACTCGTGAAAAATTAAATCCAAGAATTCCGTTTGTGAAATTCTCCTGATTGCTCTGTTACATTTAGATATTGATGCTTCTTTCTGACATGTTTCAGTTTAACACTTCGTAATGTTATTTTGGATTAGCATGATTAAGACTATACGATAACTCTCCCCAGTGGACATAACCAGAAATAAAATCACAAAACTTACTCGGTTGAACAGTTAACTTGGTACCAGTTCCAAATGTTAGCTTGCCAAACCCGGAATTCACACAGTGTTAAACACTCTTACAAAAAAAACCCTCACAATAGAAAATATCTGAATGCAGATTTTGTTTCTTTTGAAAAAATGACAGACAATACAACATTTCATTTTGAATCTTACTTCGGAATAAATGGAGAAAGATTTAGCACATTAATTTATCTGAACATTATACACCAGTCTCTCCCCTATTTCTCTCCGCGCCTCTGTCTCAATCTATGTCAGGCCCTCTCCCTTGATCCATCCTCTCTGTCAGCATTATTTGTTACAGCGAGTGGAGGTTCATTCAATCACTTCCCTAACTGGCCAATCCCTTAAAAATATAATTAGGACGAAGAGCAATTTGTAAACATTATTACCTAAAGTTTATTTTGGTGGACTGACATTTCTCAGCATGAAATCTAATTCCGAACATCATGACAGTACACTAAGACGTTAATATATTTTTAAAAAAAGGCTGTGATTACACTGCAAAATTCAAATCACCAGTTGTTAGTAACAGTGTGCTTTGCATTCAGTTTCAATATACCATCAAATATGACCTATTTAACAACCCCAAGTGTATAGTTCAGTGAAAATACTGTGTTCTACCGTATTGGGATCGAACAGAGTTTGAGCATGTGTACACAACAGGGTTGTCGAGAGAATTATTGTTCACAATGTAATGTACTGGTGAGGAATTCACACTTAATTACAGTTATCATATGATTGCTCACACCACGCTATAAATATTTAGCTCCAAGTGACTGACTTATTACTTACTGGGTTCAACTGATAGTTTGGTCCCACTTCCAAATGTTAGCTTGGCAGCCGTTCCAGAATTCGCACAGTGTCAAGCGTGATGACATAAACCAGACCGGGGGAGGTAAATCCCAATTGATCTCTTTATGTTCCAAAACATTTGATCCAAAATCGCTTCTACAATGTGCCTAATATTTAGCCCTTTATTGTTATGAGCTAATTAGCCGTATGGGTTCATAAACGTATTAATATTAGTAAGAATTCATAATGTTCATCATTTGTTTCTGTAAGTCATAAACGCAATTGAACTTAACGTTGACAACTGTAATTTACGATTACATGCTTTAAAGTAAGGAATCGATAACTAGGCAAGTCTGAGGGGAGTTGTTGACTGTTCCGCCCTGTAATAACTTGGAAGAAGGGTCCACCTGCTTGCCGTATTTGTGCCCCAGTTGTGAATGGAAACTTAAAGGACACGTTTGTAATGTCTGTAAAACTATCAATCGGATACAATTCCTCCCGGAAGAATTTTCAGGTTCCCGTCTTCAGCAACATGGTAAATACTTTCCCTGGAACTAATAAATCGAGGGAATCTTTCGGATTTCACTTCCCAAGTCACTACACGTTATTATTCACTTGCTGCCAGTGATGGTGCAATCTATATTTTTTTCTGATAATACAAATTTTTATCAGTTTTTGGATATAAATTCTCAAATGTTAACGCAATCCTATTTCAGTTCATAATCGGGAAGTTAGACAGATATTGCTCAATGAATGCCTTTGTTACTTTCCTTGTTAGCTGTTGTGATATAGTTTTCTAATTGCAATAAGGACATTTTGTTTGATATTCGCCTCTGTGAAGCGCCTTGGGATGTTTTATTACGTTAAAGGCGCTATATAAATGCAAATTGTTGTTGTTGTTGTTGAAAGGCTCGATGTTTCTCCTTCATATATATCAAAGAGCAACTGGGGACTCTTTCTTAACTCTTCTGTTTTGGATTATTATTTTAAAAAACACATTTAAGTAACTAATTACATACGGTTGTATTCTTTCTTGCCGGAGAAAATAGAGGAAGCAAAACGCCTGAATGTTTTGACATGTGAAGGGCTTGCTACTCACTTGGTGTCACTTTCAGTGTGGTCCCACTGCCAAACGTAAGTTTCTGAATACTGGATCCCAAACTCACACGGTGGTCAACGCTGTGTCAAAAATTGTCCGACGGGATTTGCAGTCTAATAGCCTGTTAACTCATTTTTTTTGCGTCTTACATTTCAACAGATATTTACTTAACATTGGAAACTCATTTTCTGTTAATATTTAAAAGTGGTGGCCAAGAATTGCTCTGATCGCTAAGTAGAGCGGTCTTGCAAATGCGTTCAAGATTTTGCTAAATGAAATAACCAACAAATTAATCTTCATGAACGCATTTTTTACCCAGAGCGATTGGCCTAAGTCTTCCCCATCACAGTTAACGTATCTCTGATCGGGACGGGGTCTTGGACATTGGCAATTTATTGATGTTTCCTTGTTTCTTTTTAAACATCCAGTCTCTAGTCTTAATGCGTAATCTCCTGCACAACCATCACTCTTCACATTTTTTCATGATATTTCGATATTTGGTTACCAAAAAAAAAATCATCATAATATCATGCTGCAAAATATTCTTTTTGGCTATATCAGTCCATTCACCCAGCAATGAGCCAATCAGCGACCATCTAGCTTACTAACATACGAATTAAGAGTAGGAGAAGGCCATTCGGCCCCTCGAGCCTGCTCTGCCATTTGATAAGATCATGGCTGATCTGATTGTGACCTCAACCCTGTTTTCCCGTCTACCTACTGAGTCCCTTGTTAATCAGGAATCTATCTTAGTCAGCCTTAAATGTCCCTGCCTCCACCGCTCTCTGGGGAAGGGAGTTCCACAGAATCATCACCCTCTGAGAGAAAAAAAACTCATCTCCGTCTTTCCATTTATCTAACTCGATCTCTCAATCTCTCTATAATATATATATTCTATTGATCTATATCATTCTAGTTCCAAAAGTTCCCCCTCCCCTCAACGCTCCAATATTCGAAGCCAGAAGCTCCCACACTCTTACACAGTTTTATCCAGAAACTACATTTCATGCTTTGTAAAAAAACATGATTCTTTCAGTGAAGGAGTCAGGATTTGGTTAAAGGCAGGTTATATCCCACAGTCATTATGAACATAATTGGAAATCGACATTTCACTTTTTCGTTAGTTGAGCATTTTAAAATTCCTCTTTATGGAAAGAATATTACATCAAAAAATACTTTGTGATAGCTTACGAAATCTTGTTACGTGTGCCAAAGTTCTTCGGAAATTGCTAAAGTACATCACTTAAAGTATAAATCATGTTTATATCAATGCTTTGTGTTTGTTTATATAAATAATACAATAGTGTTATAATGATGGCAATAACGCTAATAGTAATAACAGAGTCAACAATTAAATACTTACTAGGTTCCACATTCAGTTTGGTTCCACTCCCAAATATAAGCTTATACCCTCCAACTGCATTCACCACTTCGCTAAACCATATAACAAAAACCCTTGTCATCCGTAACAAGAAAAAACGCTGCGTTTAATATCGCACCTAATGAAGAATTAAAGGGACTATCGTACCCTCGGTTGCAAGAAGGTTGCTTTCAGCTTGGTACAAACTTTTGAAAGAGGATTTAGGAAGAAGAGCCGGCGGTGAGATGAGGAGAATGTTTTATACGCAGCGAGTTGTGATGATCTGGAATGCACTGCCTGAAAGGGCGGTGGAAGCAGATTCAACAGTAACTTTCAAAAGGGAATTGGATAAATACTTGAAGGGCGAAAATTTGCAGGGATATGGGGGAAAGAGCAGGGGGAGTGGGACTAATTGGATAGCTCATCCAAAGAGCCAGCACAGGCACGATGGGCCGAATGGCCTCCCCCAGTGCTTTAAGATTCTATGAAAGTAAATCCCGTTACGAGTTTAAAGGGGGGTTAATACGTTTTACATGCACAATCATCGCCGTTTCCATACTTAAGAAAAGACATACTTGCTCTCGAGGCAGTACAAAGAAGGTTCACTCGGTTAATCCCGGGGATGAGGGGGTGGACATATGAGGAGAGGTTGAGTAGATTGGGACTCTACTCATTGGAGTTCAGAAGAATGAGAGGCGATCTTATTGAAACATATAAGATTGTGAAGGGGCTTGATCGGGTAGATGCGGTAAGGATGTTCCCAAGGATGGGTGAAACTAGAACTAGGGGGCATAATCTTCGAATAAGGGGCTGCTCTTTCAAAACTGAGATGAGGAGAAACTTCTTCACTCAGAGGGTAGTAGGTCTGTGGAATTTGCTGCCCCAGGAAGCTGTGGAAGCTACATCATTAAATAAATTTAAAACAGAAATAGACAGTTTCCTAGAAGTAAAGGGAATTAGGGGTTACGGGGAGCGGGCAGGAAATCGGACATGAATTCAAATTTGAGGTTAGGATCAGATCAGCCATGATCTTATTGAATGGCGGAGCAGGCTCGAGGGGCCGATTGGCCTACTCCTGCTCCTATTTCTTATGTTCTTATGTTTCCCATCTTTTAGCTAAAGCAAACCCGTTTCTATGCTCACCGAGGAACACACCTTTAATACGTTCAGAGTAACTGATATTCCCTATCATTGCGTTGCAAATTATAAAATTAACCGTTGCCCCATGTTTAACTGTTTTAAACATTCGAATATCTTATGCAAATTTTAATAACAATTGCAATTAATGTTTTTCACATATCTATAAGGGTCGGCTGTCAGAGTGCCATAATTATAGTCCGAAACTTTCAGTGGGGTTAGTTATTAAAAAAAAGGGAGAAAGACAGATGGTAGGACGGGATGAGGGGAAGGGTGGAACAGGAGGAAGCAAGGAAGGCAGCAAGACAGGAAGGATAGAATTTGTGCCCAGGTTAATGATTCACAAATTTGTGTTCAATACTTTTTTTCCAAAACTGTAATACTGATTCTCAGCTTTCCCATGAAGCTTGGTTTACCCTTTTCGTCTTATGACGACCGGCATGTCAGAAACCATTCCAGATGATCCTGACATGTAACCCAGGGCACGTCTTATATATTAAAATTAGTTTGAAGAAGACAAAGAATAAAAAAAAACAGGGACGGATTACTCACTTGGCGTTACGGTCAACCTAGTCCCTCCACCAAAAATGAGCTTCCAGTCTGCTGTATTCCCACAGTGCGGCGGCGCAGTACATTATCTCTGCCTCCTCATAGCTCGACCATAGCAAAAACACCGCATGAAAAATAAATAGTACCTTATAAACACCAGTCAAATCTATTTTGCATAAAGTATGCTCAAACTTAATATACTATTCGTATCAGACTTTGAAAGAGGCCTTTTCTTTCCACGGTAATGGTGCAGTTTCGCCTGCGTTTTAGGAATTTGAAACAGGAGGAGGCCATTCAGCCCATTGAGCCTGTTCCGCCATTCATGGCTGATCTGCATCTCACTCCATTTACCCACCATGGTTCATTATCCCTTAACACACTTACCTGATAAAAAATCTATCAATCTCAGTTTTGAAATTATCAATTTACCCTCCCCCCAGTCGTAAACAGCGTTTCGGGGGGAGAGAGTTCCAGATTTCCACTCCCCTTTGTGTGAAGAAGTGTTTCCTGATATCGCCCTTGAACAGCCTGGCTCTAATTTTAAGGTTACGCCCCCCTTGTTCTGGACTCCCCCCACCAGAGGAAATAGTTTCTCTCCATCTATCCTATCAAATTCTTTAATCATCTTAAACACCTCGATTAGATCACCCCTTAATCTTTTATACTCGAGGGAATACAACAACAACAACGTGCATTTATATAGCGCCTTTAACGTAGTAAAACGTCCCAAGGCGCTTCACAGGAGCGATCATCAAACAAAATTTCACACCGAGCCACGTAAGGAGATATTAGGACAGGTGACCAAAAGCTTGGTCAAAGAGGTGGGTTTTAAGGAGCGTCTTAAAGGAGGAGAGGGAGGCAGAGAGATTTAGGCAGGGAAATCCCAGAGCTTAGGGCCCGGGCAGCTGAAGGCACGGCCGCCAATGGTGGAATGATTAAAATTGGCGGATGCGCAAGAGGCCAGAATTGGAGGAGCGCTGAGATCTCCATCCTTCATCCCTGGCACCATTCTGGTAAATCTCTTCCGCACCCTCGCTTAAGCCTTGGCATCCTTCCTAAAGCGTGGTGCCCAGAATTGCACAACAACAACAACAACAGCTCGCCTAGTCCATGCAACCTGTCCTCATAATTTAACCCTTTGAGACCCGGTATCATTCTGGTGAATCTGCCTGGTAGATTTCCGTTTTGTTTTTCTCTCTATGATGGATGGTTATTGTTAGCATAGTGTGTTAATGATCCATAATTTAATATTCTTATTTTATTCCCATGTTCTGGGGACGTTGGATAGCGCTGGTTTCATTTATTGTCTTTCCCGTTATGCTGGTTGTGTTTAACTGAGTGAGTTGCGAGACCATTAAGGGCCAACCAGATAGCGAGGGGCTGCAGTTAACAGCAGGCCACACGAGGTACAAGTGACAGGTTCCCATTTGTGAACCAGTTGGTATAAAGAGAATCCCGCAACTTTTATGGCACCAGCCGAAAAATTACCAGATTTATTGAATTCGAATTAACAATTGGGATTTGGACTCCAGTCCTCCAAATTGCAAGTTGAGTAGAAAAAACGCAACTGTAACCTAGTTTCCTTCAATTTAAAATAATGTTATTAATCAATTCATCCATCCCGCAGTTGATGACTGCACTAATTCTTGTTGGAACACCAAGTCAGTCGACAAACCTTTTTAATTGCGGTATTTATACAGTCGACTCCTGATAAATCTTGTGGCAAGTAACATTCGCGCCACATAAGTGCCAGGCAATGACCATCTCCAACAAGAGGGAGTCTAATCACCTGCCCTTGACATTCAACGGCATTACCATCGCCGAATCCCCCACCATCAACATCCTGGGGGTCACCATTGACCAGAAACTTAACTGGGCCAGCCACATAAACACTGTGGCTACAAGAGCAGGTCAAAGGCTGGGTATTCTGTGGCCAGTGACTCGCCTCCTGACTCCCCAAAGCCTTTCCACCATCTACAAGGCACAAGTCAGGAGTGTGATGGAATACTCTCCACTTGCCTGGATGAGTGCAGCTCCAACAACACTCAAGAAGTTCGACCACCATCCAGGACAAAGCAGCCCGCTTGATTGGCACCCCATCCACCACCCTAAACATTCACTCCCTTCACCACCGGCGCACTGTGGCTGCAGTGTGTACCATCCACAGGATGCACTGCAGCAACTCGCCAAGGCTTCTTCGACAGCACCTCCCAAACCCGCGACCTCTACCACCTAGAAGGACAAGAGCAGCAGGCACATGGGAACAACATCACCTACACGTTCCCCTCCAAGTCACACACCATCCCGACTTGGAAATATATCGCCGTTCCTTCATCGTCGCTGGGTCAAAATCCTGGAACTCTCTACCTAACAGCACTGTGGGAGAACCTTCACCACACGGACTGCAGCGGTTCAAGAAGGCGGCTCACCACCACCTACTCAAGGGCAATTAGGGATGGGGCAATAAATGCTGGCCTCGCCAGCGACGCCCACATCCCATGAACGAATAAAAAAAAAATCAAAGTCTATTTTGGATTAACAGATCGGAATATCCAATCTAAATGAAATAACACTGCAAAGTGGGAATTTCCTGATTAGCAAATTGCTTGGGAGGAATAGGTGACTTTGGACCAGTGGTTCCCAAAACGCTGCGCCCCAGGAGATTTTCCTCATGTCGTTTCTGTCTCTGTTGTCGACTAATTGATAGAGATTGATTGCTACGGGGAGTCAACAACTCCATTTTCGAACTCGATGGACCTTGTTATTTTCCATCCAGCAATTCCTATGTTCCTATAACTCATCAGATATTATGATGTATTTCTTATGAGGAATAGAATACACCATCTATTATATAGAATTTACAGCACAGAAACAGACCATTCGGCCCAACTGGGCTGTGCCTGTGTTTCTACTCCACACGAGCCTCCTTACGTTATCTAACCCTATCTGCATATCCTTCTATTCCTTTCTCCCTACTGTCTCCTGAAAGGCATCTATGCTATTCGCCTCAACCATTCCACGAGGTAACGAGTTCCCCATTCTAAACACTCTCTGGGTGAAGAAGTTTCTCCTGAATTCTTTATTGGATATTTTAGTGACTATCTTATATTTATGGCCATTAAATATTTTCTATCGGTTTTGATGCAATTAACATCAACATATCGTTCTATAACCCGGGAAAGTCTTTCTTTTTTTAGTTAAAACAAATTTCAAAACATGCACAGGGTTTCACAATTCTACACGGTGTCACGAAGCAACAGAATACGAGAAACCTCGAAATCTAAATAATCAAATCTCATAAACCTAAAAAAATCAGACTTCGAGAGAGTTAAACGCTTTAAAGGTACTCCTCACAACACTAGAGAACACTATCTTGTTCAGATTATAATCATTCTAAACCCACATCCCACAACAGTAAATTGAAAACAAAGTCAAAGCTTGAACAGTCGAAGGCCACAAACCATAAGAACCTGTTCAGGTTATAAACAGTCTAAAGCCACATGATAAACTGTAGCAGTAAACAACTCTGCCACAGGCTGCATCTGCACTGCGGATCCTCCATAAAAGGACATAATGAGTGATATTGCATCTTCACTCTTTGTCTAATTAACAGTAATTGTCCTTTGCTGGATTCTTGTTTTTGGCATAAAATGGATTCCATAACGAACAGCCATTCAATATTTTTTCTGAATTTCATTGCATCCCTCATATGCACTCATTACTTAATATTTAACAATCTCCCTCTCACCTTGCACCCTCCGTAAACTTGAGTTCATCCAAAACTCTGCTGCCCGTATCCCAACTCACACCACGTCCCGTTTACCCATCACCCCGCTGTGATCGCTGACCCTACATTGGACCCCAGTCCGGAAACGCCTCGATTTTAAAATTCTTGTCCTTGTTTTCTAATCCCTCCATGGCCCTCGCCCCCTCCCTATCTCTGTAACCTCCTCCAGCTCTACAACCCTCCGAGATCTCTGCGTTCCTCCAATTCTGGCCTCTAGGGCAACCCCGATTGTCATCGCTCCACCATTCAGCTGCTTAGACCCTAAGCTCTGGAATTCCCTCCCTAAACCCCTTTGCCTCTCCACTTCTCTCTCCTCCTTTAAGACGCTGCTTAAAACCTACCTCTTTGACCAAGCTTTTGGTCACCTGTCCTAATATCTCCTTATGCGGCCAGGAGTCAAATTTTGTTTGATAATCGCTCCTAAGGAGCGCCTTGGGACATTTTACGATGTTAAAGGCGCTATATATATGCAAATTGCTGTTGTTGTCACGATATAATGATATCCTCCCTGAAAAGCTTTGGAAAGGACAAAATCTCATTCTGGCCAACAAGTACGTACCATATTGTTTTCCTTTGTCATTGGTTCCGGGGGTCGGTGGGACACTAACAAACGTGCATAGATGTCCTGTCCCTTGTTACCTTGAAAAGGTGGCAGTAAATCCTCCCCTTGAAGTGTTGCAATCCTTATGGTGATGGTATGCCCAGGACTGATATATATTAATGACTTGGACTTGGGAGTACAGGGCACAATTTCAACATTTACATATAGCATAAAACTTGGAAGGGTAGTAAGCAGTGAGGAGGATAGTGATAGACTTCAAGAGGATATAGACAGGCTGGTGGCACGGGCAGACACGTGGCAGATGAAATTTAACGCAGAAAAATGCGAAGTGATACATTTCGGTAGGAAGAACGAGGAGAGGCAATATAAACTAGAGGGCACAACTCTAAAAGGGGTACAGGAACAGAGAGATCTGGGGGTATATGTGCACAAATCGTTGAAGGTGGCAGGGCAGGTAGAGAAAGCGGTTAAAAAAGCATACGGGATTCTGGGCTTTATAAATAGAGGCATAGAGTACAAAAGCAAGGAAGTTATGATGAACTTTTATAAAACACTGGTTTGGAGCATTGTGTCCATTTCTGGGCACCGCACTTTAAGAAAGATGTGAAGGCCTTAGAAAGGGTGCAAAAGAGATTTACTAGAATGATTCTAGGAATAAGGGACTTTAGTTACGTGGATAGACTGGAGAAGCTGGGGTTGTTCTCCTTGGAACAGAGAAGGTTGCGAGGAGATTTGATAGAGGTGTTCAAAATCATGAAAGGTCTAGGCAGAGTAGATAGAGAGAAACTGTTCCCATTGGCGGAAGGGTCAAGAACCAGAGGGCATAGATTTAAGGTGATTGGTAAAAGAACCAAAGGTGACATGAGGAAAAACTTTTTTTTACGCAGCGAGTGGTTGGGATCTGGAATGCACTGCCCGAGGGGGTGGTGGAGGCAGATTCAATCATGGCCTTCAAAAGGGAACTGGATAAGTACTTGAAAGGGAAGAAATTTGCAGGGCGACGGGGATAGGGCGGGTGAGTGGGACGAGCTGGATTGTTCTTGCATAGAGCCGGCACGGACTCGATGGGCAGAATGGCCTTCTTCCGTGCTGTAACCTTTCTATGATTCTATGACAGTGTTTGGTGAGGAATTCTACGTATCTGACTCAGTGATGATACAGGCGTTTCCAAGTCAGGACGGTGTTCTCTTCGAGAGTGTGGCAATCAGGCCCTAGTCCTCCTGAGCGTCAGAGACCGCGCGTTTGAGGAGTCCTGTCGAAATTGGCATGGAAAGAATTTTCTCCCATTTTCCACCAGTGAGTTCCATTTCCCCTTTTTGTAGATTTCTCTCCTGGCTTCCGTTTTAATTTTCCTTCCTCTGAGTGTTTATTTTTTCCAGTTAACCCGCTGATCTCCGCTTCATTCTTTGCTCTGTTCAGTGCATAAAAATGGCGGATGCATTTCCCCAAATCAGGGTTTAACCGCTGGGTATTTGCAGAACGGAGTGTTTCTATCTCCCTATCCATACTTAGGGATCGCAGCAGCCTTACAGGCAATGACATCAAGGCCACATTTGACAAATTGTGGCACCAAGGAGCCCTAGTAAAATTGAAGTCAATGGGAATCAGGGGGAAAACTCTCCAGTGGCTGGAGTCATACCTAGCACAAAGGAAGATGGTAGTGGTCGTTGGAGGCCAATCATCTCAGCCCCAGGACATTGTTGCAGGAGTTCCTCAGGGCAATGTCCTAGGCCCAACCATCTTCAGCTGCTTCATCAAAGACTTGCCCTCCATCATAAGGTCAGAAATGGGGATGTTCGCTGATGATTGCACAGTGTTCAGTTCGATTCGCAACCCCTCAGGTAATGAAGCAGTCCGAGCCCGCATGCAGCAAGACCTGGACAATATCCAGGCTTGGGCTGATAAGTGACAAGTAACATTCGCGCCAGACAAGTGCCAGGCAATGACCATCTCCAACAAGAGAGAGTCTAACCAGCTCCCCTTGACATTCAACGGCATTTCCATTGCCGAATCCCCCACCATCAACATCCTGGGGGTCACCATTGACCAGAAACTTAACTGGACCAGCCTCATAAATACTGTGGCTACAAGACCAGGCCAGAGGCTGGATATTCTGCGGCGAGTCACTCAACTCCTGACTCCCCAAAGCCTTTCCACCATCTACAAGGCACAAGTCAGGAGTGTGATGGAATACTCTCCACTTGCCTGGATGAGTGCAGCTCCAACAACACTCAAGAAGCTCGATGCCATCCAGGATAGAGCAGCCCCTTGATTGGCACCCCATCCACCACCCTAAACATTCACTCCCTTCACCACCGGCGCACCGTGGCTGCAGTGTGTACCATCCACAGGATGCACTGCAGCAACTCGCCAAGGCCTCTTGACAGCACTTCTCAAACCCGCGACCTCTACCACCTTGAAGGACGAGGGCAGCAGGCACATGGGAACAACACCACCTGCACGTTCCCCTCCAAGTCACACACCATCCCGACTTGGAAATATATCGGCCGTTCCTTCATCGTCGCTGGGTCAAAATCCTGGAACTCCCTTCCTAACAGCACTGTGGGAGAACCTTCACCACACGGACTGCAGCGGTTCAAGAAGGAGGCTCACCACCACCTTCTCAAGAGCAATTAGGGATGGGCAATAAATGCTGGTCTTGCCAGCCACGCCCGCATTACATGAACGAATAAAAAAAAAATGAATCAAAGAACGGATTTCCACACGTTTAATTTCCCACATCGCTTATAATAACAGTTAAAATCCGCATAGTATAAATGTTTATGTCACCGGTTAAGAGTGCCGGTAAGAACAACAACAACAACAATACCAAATAGGAACATAGGAACAGGAGTAGGCCATTCAGCCCCTCGAGCCTGTTCCGCCATTCAATTAGATCATGGCTGACCTATATCTTAAAACCATCTACCCGCCTTGGTTCCGTATCCCTTAATACCCTCACCTAACAAAAATCAATCGAACTCAGTTTTGACATTTTCGATTGACCTCGCCTCAACAGATTTTCGGAGGAGAGAGTTCAAGATTTCCGCTATTCTTTGTGTGCTACCTGACATCACCCCTAATTTTATGGGTATGCCGCTTTGTTCTGGACTCCCCCGCCAGAGGAAATAGTTTCTCTCTATCTACCCTATAAAGTCCTTTAATCATCTTAAACGCCTCAATTAGATGACCCTTTAATGTTCTATACCCGAGGGAAAGAAGACCAGTCCATGCAACCTGTCCTCGTAATTTAACCCTTTGAGCCCCGGTATTACTCTGGTGAATCTGAACTGCACCCCCTCCAAGGCCAATATATCCTTCCTGAGGTGCGGTGCCCAGAACTGAACCCAGAACTCAAAATGAGGTCTAACCAGAGGTTTTTATAGCATAATTTCGACCCCTTTTGTATTTCATTGAAATCGCATTTCTCCGAAAGTCTTTTGCATTGAGATAGAGAAACAGAGGGCACTAAGCGGATGGGGCAAGTGTGTAACCAGAAAAAGGCTGGGTGCAGCAGGCAAGATTTTGATTTGAGATTTCAATGTGTAACGGTGTCATCTTGGCATAGGTGGTGACATCTGATGGATTGTGTTGTAGGCAAAAAGACTGTTGCATCTATCTCCATAGCGAGAGACACTGAGAACCATAGAACCATAGAAAAGATACAGCAAAGAAGGGGGCCATTCGGCCCATCATGTCCGTGCCGGCTCAAAGAACAACCAGGTGCCCATTCTAATCCCACCTTCCAGCACCTGGTCTGTAGCCCTGAAGCTCACAGCACTTTAGGTACAGGTCCAGATACTTTTTAAAAGAGTTGAGGGTCCCTGCCTCTACCACCAATTCGGGCAGCTGAGGTACCAATATTGCTTGAAGCATTTGTAAATATTTGGAGCATTGTGTCCCATTGTGGGCACCGCACTTTAGGAAGGATGTCAAGGCCTTGGAGACGGTGCAGGGAAGATTTGCTAGAATGGTACCAGGGATGAGGGACTTCAGTTATGTGGAGAGACTGGAGAAACTGGGGTTGTTCTCCTTAGAGCAGAGAAGGTTAAGGGGAGATGTAATAGAAATGTTCAAAATGATGAGGGGCTTTTGATAGAGAAAATAGGGATAAATTGTTTCCACTGGCGAGGGGTTCTGTAACCAGAGGACATATAGATTTAACGTAATTGACTAAAGAACCAGAGGGGAGATGAGGACAATAATTTTAAGCAGCGCCTTGTTATAATCTGGAATGCACTGCTTGAAAGGGTGGTGGAAGCGGCAATTTTCAAAAGGGAACTGGATAAACTTGAAGGGGAAACATTTAAGGGCAATGGGGGAAGAGCAGGGGCGTGGGATTAATTGAATAGTTCTTTCGAAGAGCCGGGACAGGGACGATGGCTCCTTCTGTGCTCTATCAGTTTATGACTTGGCTGAGAGATGCCAGAAGTAACTCGGTGAGGTAGATTTGTCATTACAGGAAGTTGTCACGGATTTTGCACTTCAATTACTCCCGCAGTTGGAGTTACACTCACATTCGCCTTGTCTACGTGTGGTTGCAACACTTCAAGTGTGGTTTATATTCAGTCTTAGATATGGTTTACTGTTGATTAAATTCCCCGATGCATTAAGCAGATGTATGCTGATATAAACCTCCACATGTTCATTTCCGTTTTCAATTTTTTTTCTTGTGGCGAACTCGATGCTTTATCAAAAATCCTTCTAACTAGCGACAGAATCTCAACGTTGAATAAATTTAACTTTGGTGACAGTAAGAATCACAGCCGGTGCCTTTAGGTGTCAGCCGTGACTCAGTGGGTAGCCCCGAGCTCTGAGTTAGAATGTTGTTGGTTCGTAGTCGCATTCCTGCGACTTCAGAACAAAATCTAGGCTGGCACACCAGTGCAGTGCTGAGGGAGCGCTAAACTGTCTTTCGGGATGAGATGTTAAACCGAGGCCCTGTCTACTCTCTCAGCTGAACGTAAAAGATCCCATGGCTACTATTCGAAGAAAAGCAGGGGAGTTCTCCTCGCTGTCCTGGGCCAATATTTATCCCTCAAACAACATCACTAAAACACATGATTATCTGGTCAATATCACATTGCTGTTTGTGGGATCTTGCTGTGCGCAAATTGGTTGCCGCGTTTCCTACATTACAACAGTGACTACACTTCAAAATTGGCTGTAAAGCGTTTTGGGACATCCTCAGGTCGTGAAAGGCGCTGTATAATTGCAAGTCTTTCTTTTGACCATGGCAAACTTTTCGTTTACATGCCTTTTCTCTTTATTGCTTAGATATGAAGACGTACCTATCTGTAAAGGGAAATGTTCTTATTCTTTGTAAAAAGAGTGTCACTTGATGGTTCCATTTTGCTGCTGGTTTTGGTAGTTAATTAAAATACCTTCAAACGATTTGATAGATTAGTTTCGCTCTCACCTTTCCCTACATTATGTGTTTTTAAAAAATATATTGGCTGAGTCTTTTTATATCATATTTAATATAACATTGACTAGAAGTAAATAGAGTATAAGAACATAAGAACATAAGAAATAGAAGCAGGAGTAGGCCAATCGGCCCTTCGAGCCTGCTCCGCCAATTAATAAGATCATGGCTGATCTGATCCTAACCTCAAATCTAAATTCATGTCCAATTTCCTGCCCGCTCCCCGTAATCCCTAATTCCCTTCACTTCTAGGAAACTGTCTATTTCTGCTTTGAATTTATTCAATGATGTAGCTTCCACAGCTTCCTGGGGCAGCAAATTCCACAGACCTACCACCCTCTGAGTGAAGAAGTTTCCCCTCATCTCAGTTTTGAAGGAGCAGCCGCTTATTCTAAGATTATGCCCCCTAGTTCTAGTTTCACCCATCCTTGGGAACATCCTCACCGCATCCACCCGATCAAGACCCTTCACAATCTTATATGTTTCAATAAGATCGCCTCTCATTCTTCTGAACTCCAATGAGTAGAGTCCCAATCTACTCAACCTCTCCTCATATGTCCGCCCCCTCATCCCAGGGATTAACCGAGTGAACCTTCTTTGTACTGCCTCGAGAGCAAGTATGTTTGGACACCACACTTTAGGAAGGATGTCAAGGCCTTGAAGAAGGTGCAGAGGAGATTTACTAGAATGGTACCAGGGATGAGGGAATTCAGATATATAGAGAGACTAGAAAAGCTGAGATTATTTTCCTCAGTGCACAAAACCTTCCCAATCCTCAGGCTTACTACTTTTTTTTGGCACGATTGTAAGCCTCTTCTTTTAATCTAATACTATCCTTAATTTCTCTAGTTAGCCATAGTTGGATCACTTTCCCGTGGAGTTATTATTCCTCACGGGAATGCATATTATGAATTATTTCTTTAAATGTTCGCTATTGCTTATCTGCCGTCATATCTCTTAATTTAATTTCCGAATCTAACTTCGCCAACTCGCCCCTCATACGTACGAAATTGGCTTTGTTTAAATTTAAGACCCTATTTGCGGACTTAACTACATCACTCTCCAATTCAATATGATACTCTATCACATTATGATCACTCTTGCCCAGAGGACCCTTAACTATAAGATTGCTAATTAACCCTGTCTTATTACACAATACCAGATCTAAAATAGCTTGTTCCCTAGTTGGTTTCTGGACATATTGGTTCTAGAAAACTGTCTCGAATGCTTTCCATGATCTCGCCCTCCAAACTACTTTTGCCAATTTGGTCTATATGAAGATTAAAGTCCCCCACGATTATTGCATTCCTCTTGTTATATTCTCCTCTAATTTTCTGATTTAGACTCTGTCCAACACTATAACTATTTATAGGGGGGCCATAAACTACTCCCACCAGTGCCTTTTGCTCCTTGTTATTGTTAGCTCCACCCCTACTGATTCGATATCCTGATTTTCTGAGCTAAGATCCTTTCTCACTGTTGCATTTATCTAATCCTTTATTATCAGGGCTACCACCCCTCCGTTTCCATTTTGCCTACCTTTAATAAAAGTCAAATCAAGGTAGGTTTTAAGGAGGAGCGAGAGGTAGAGAGGCAGAGAGGTTTATGGAGGGAACTCCAGAACTTCGGTCCTAGGCAGCTGAAGGCATGGCCGCCAATGGTGGAGCCATTAAAATCAGGGATGCTCAAGAGACAAGAACTGGAGGAACGCAGAGATCTTGGAGGGTTGCAGGGGCTGGAGGAGGTTACAGAGATAGGGAGGGGCGAGGCCACAGAGGGATTTGAAAACAAGGATGAGAATTTTAAAATCGAGGCATTCCTGGACCGGGAACCAATGTAGATCTGCAAGCACAGGGGCGATGGAAGAACGGGACTTGGTTTGAGTTAGAATACCAGCAGCAGAGTTTTGGATGAGCTCAAGTATATGGGTGGTGGAAGATGGTAGGCCGGTCAGGAGAGCATTGGCATAGTCGAGTCCAGAGGTAACAAAGGCACGGGTGAGGGTTCCTGCAGCAGATGAGTTGAGGCAGGGGCGGAGACGGGCGATGTTACGGAGGTGGAAGTAGGCGGTCTTGGTGAAGGAGAGGATAAGTAGTCGGAAGCTCATCTCAGGGTCAAATAGGACGCCAAGGTTGTGAACTGTCTGGTTCAGCCTCGGACAGTGGCCTGGGAAGGGATGGAGTCGGTGGCGAGGGAACGGAGTTTGCAGTGGGGACTAAAGACAATGGCTTCAGTCTTCCCAATATTTATTTGGAGGAAATTTTTGCTCATCCAGTACTGGATGTCGGGCAAGCAGTGTGACAAATCAGAGAGAGTGGAGGGGTCTAGAGAGGTGGTGGTGAGGTAGAGCTGGGTGTCGTCAGTGTACATGTGGAACCTGACACGTTTTCGGATAATGTCGCTGAGGGGCAGCATGTAGATGAGAAATAGGAGGGGGCCAAGGATAGATCCTTGGGGGACTCCAGAGGTAACTGTGCGGGAGTGGGAAGAGAAGCCATTGGAGGCAATTCTCTGGTTATGACTGGATAGATAAGAATGGACCAGGCGAGGGCAGTCCCACCCAGCTGGATGATGGAGCAGAGGAGTTGGAGGAGGGTGGTGTGGTCGACCGTGTCAAAGGCTGCAGAATGGTGAGAAACTAGAGACTGTAGATGAGCAAATAAATTTGGGACAATCACTGATTTACCCAATTCCCCAAATAAAATAGGAAACGTTTCTGTTTTGCCTGCACATGAGCCCAGTTTCTGAGAAGTGCAAGAAAGGTGGGCCCAATCAAATGTGACATTAGGCCTCTCAGACAGATAGGAATATAGGAACATGAGGAAGAAGAGTAGGTCTTTCAGTCCCCCAGGCCTGCTCCGCCACTCGGTTATATCATGGCTGATCTGTACCTCAACTCCATTTACCCGCCTTTGCTCCATATCCCTTGATACCCTGACCTAACAAAAATCTATCCATCTCAGGCCTGAAAGCTGCAATTGCCCAAGCATCCAGTAGGGGGAGGGAGTTCCAAATTTCTACTGCCCTTTTGTGTGAAGCAATGCTTCCAAGGTCGCCCCTGAACGGCCTACCCCTCTAATTTTGAGATTATGTCCCCTTTGTTCTCAACTCTCCCAACAGAGGAAACCTTTCTCCGTATCCCCCATATCAAATATTTCTAACATTTTACACACCTCGATTAGATCACCCCTCAATCTCCTAGACTCAAGGGAATACAAGCCTAGTCTATGCAACCTGTCCTGATAATTTAACCCTCTCAGCACCGGTATCATTCCAGTGAATCAGCGCTGCACCCCCTCCAAGGCCAAAGGTGCGGTGCCCAAAACTGAACGCGGTATTCCAGATGGCATCTGTCCATGGCTCTGTACAATTGAAGGAATAACTTCCTCCCATTTGCATCCCAGCCCCCTGAGATATAGTCCAACATTCCATTAGACGTTTTAATTACTTTTTGTACCTGTCTACTGGCTTTTAATGATTTAGATTCTTAGACACCCAATCAATTTGCTCATATGCAGTCCCTTGTTTCTCACCATTTAGAAATTGCTCCGATTTATCTTTCTTGGGTCCAAAGTGGATGACGTCACACTTGCTAACATTGAACGCCATTTGCCGCTGTTTTGCTCACTCACTTTATCTATCTATGTCCCTTTGCAACTCCCTGCTCCCAACTGCACTACTTACTGTCCCTCCTAACGCAGCGGCATCTGCAAACTTCGATATACAACTCCCTATTCCTTGATCCAAGTCGTTAATAAATATGGTGAAAATTTGTGGCCCCAAAACAGATCCCTGGGGTACTCCCGCACATCTCGCTAATCAGAATACTTTATCGCCAATTTCTGCCTCCTACCTCCCAATTAATTTCCAACCCAAGTCAATTCTATGCACTCTCAATTTTGCTTATAATCTTTTGTATGAAACCTTATAAAATGGTTTCTGGAAGTCCTAGATAAAAACTATCTGGAAGTTAGAGGTAACATCCACAGACATTCTCTTGTCCATCTTATCTGTGGCCCCCTGATAATAATTATGAATAAAATAAACATTGTTGATATTGATAACAACAACAATTACCAAACGTAATGCGACAGGACTTCCATTGAGAGCCTGGAACAAGTGGGGAGGTCAATGGACAATGTTACTGGAATAAGATCATAAAGCAATGGCTCGATTATGGATATCTGGCTCCTCCGGGCTCATGTTTCTATGTCTCTATGAGCTGCTTTCTCAGAACAGCAACTAATTAGCTTCACTCACAATATAACGGGTGTTATTCCCATGAGTTGCCGGAGGCCGCCAGGCCCACACAACGTCAGCAGGTCGATGTATTCCGAGAGAGGATACGAAAAATCTAGACAAGTTCAAACGTGGTACAAGGTGTGATTGGAAAACCAGGAAGAGAAATATTGGGATACTCGTTAAGTTTTTTCCCTCGCTTTGAGAATAAACACTGATTACTGCATCATGTTCGATCCAATTAGCAGATAATGTTCTTTTATGCAGCATAATTGATGGATCGGCATTGCTTGTTAGGAACATAAAAACTGGAGGAGGCCTTTCAGCCCCTCGAGCCTGTCCCGCCATTCAATTAGATCATGGCTGATCTGTATCTTAACTCCATCTACCCGCCTTGGTTCCACATCCCTTAATACGCTTGCCTAACAAAAATCCATCAATCTCAGTTTTGAAATTTCCAATTGACCCCCAGCCTCAACAGCTTTTTGAGGGAGAGAGTTCCAGATTTCCACTCCCCTTTGTGTGAAGAAGTGCTTCCTGACATCACCCCTGAACTGCCTGGTTCTAATTTTAAGGTTATGCCCGCTTCTTATGGATTCCGCCCACCAGAGGAAATAGTTTCTCTCCATCTACTCAATTAAATGCTTTAATCATCTTAAACACCTCAATTAGATCGTCCTCAATCTCCTGTTCTCGAGGGAATACAAGCCGAGTCCAAGCAACCTGTCCTCGTAATTTAACCCTTTTAGCCCCGGTATCGTTCTGGTGAACAGGGGACAAGGATGAATCGGACCATTGTCGTTTTCTCTTTCTGTCTGCTTTGGTCAGTTGCATGCTTTCTGGTAAAAGATTTCTACCCGGAAGCTGAACCTGTCTCTTCGTTTTTCACGTTCTCCCGGACCTGCTGTGTATTTCTAAAATTTTCTGGGGTTTCTTAGACCGAACATGTACACATAAAACATCAAAAAAATCTAAAGTTTTGACAATAATGCTCTGCATAAAACATGGCATCCTAAATTCTGGATTATGGACACACTAATCAGGAACAGTAAAGAATAGATTGGAACTATTTTTACTACTAATAATCCGATTTAGGGTTAATAACACCTTGTACTAAATATTTACAATTTTTCTTTGTTCAGATGTTTTCGCTGTGTGCCCTTCGACAGCACCTCTCAAACCAGCGACCTCTACCTCCTAGAAGGACAAGAGCAGCAGGAACATGGGAACAACACCACCTGCACGTTCCCCTCCAAGTCACACACCATCCTGACTTGGAAATATATCGCCGTTCCTTCACGGTCGCTGAGTCAAAACCCTGAACTAACAGCACTGTGGGAGCAGCTTCACCACAGGGACATCACCACCTTCTCAAGGCTCATCAAGGTTCATGACCACCTTCTCAAGGGGCAACTAGAGATGGAGAATTAATGTCAGGAGCCTTGCCAGCGACGCCCATATCCCGGGAATGAATTAATAACAACAGTGGCCCCGAATAGATGGAAACAAAATTGGATTCCCCTTCAAGCTAAGAACTTAAGATGGCTATTGCCTCGGTCTCGACAATTGACGGCATTGACATTCAACGGCATTACCATCGCTAAATCCCCCACCATCAACATCCTGGGGGTCACCATTGACCAGAAACTCAACTGGACCAGCCATATAAATACTGTGGCTACAAGAGCAGGTCAGAGGCTGGGTATTCTGCAGCGGGTGACTCACCTCCTGACTCCCCAAAGCCTTTCCACCATCTACAAGGCACAAGTCAGGAGTGTGATGGAATACTCTCCACTTGCCTGGATGAGTGCAGCTCCAACAACACTCAAGAAGCTCGACACCATCCAGGACAAAGCAGCCCGCTTGATTGGCACCCCATCCACCACCCGAAACATTCACTCCCTTCACCACCGGCGCACTGTGGCTGCAGTGTGTACCATCCACAGGATGCACTGCAGCAACTCGCCAAGGCTTCTTCGACAGCACCTCCCAAACCCGTGACCTCTACCACCTAGTAGGACAAGAGCAGCAGGCACATGGGAACACCACCACCTGCACGTTCCCCTCCAAGTCACACACCATCCCGACTTGGAAATATATCGCCGTTCCTTCATCGTTGCTGGGTCAAAATCCTGGAACTCCCTTCCTAACAGCACTGTGGGAGAACCTTCACCACACGGACTGCAACGGTTCAAGAAGGAGGCTCACCACCACCTTCTCAAGGGCAATTAAGGATGGGCAATAAATGCTGGCCTCGCCAGCGACGCCCACATCCCATGAGCGAATGAAAAAATGAAATTACTGTATAATGGTTCACTTACCGGTGTCTTTTCAGAAAGAACTAGACGGTGCGGCTGGACGATTGAAACGCTGTTTTACTGGATTTCAATTACTTTTAAGCATTGGTCCCTTTGCCAATACAGTATTGGCTGCAGGTGTAAAGTCCCCTATTCTGACGTTGCACTCTCACACAAAACATTCGCTGAAGCAATTAGCCCCCCGTGACGTCTCCTGACAAGGCTTGTTTGATGACATGCGTCTATTTTAGTGTGGTGACATAATGAGCTTGCAAATAAATAGATGTAACATTCCTGTCAAAAATCAGTGATAAGGTCACTGGGTATATTTTAGCAAATGCATTTTACGCTAAAGAAATTAACAACACAGTAATATCATACAGAGTATGTTCGTTCTGCATTATAGGCGATGATAAATTAATGTTGTGGCGTTTCAGTGAACTAAAGAGGTTACCACATTTATTCTAAAGGGCGAGTCGTCCCTTTAGAATGCGAGCAGAAGAATGCCAATGTGAACAACGCTGATCACCATCAGTATTTTTAGATTTTAATCTTGATAGGATTATGTCAGGAAACACTTCTTCACCCAACGCCTAGTAGAAATCCAGAACTCTCTCCCCAAGGAACCAAGCCGGGTAGATGGAGTTAAGATACAGACTAGCCATGATCTAAATGGATGGCGGAATAGTTTTATGGGGTTGAATGACCTACGCCTGTTCCTATGTTCCTTCGTATGTTGCTATGATATCCGCAAATGCACATGGAATTTACATGATAAGGTTAGCGAATAACTATCGCAAAATGTCAAGAAAAGATAACAGATTTGTTTAACTGACCAGGCAAGTTTTTTTATTCGTTCATGGGATGTGGGCGTCGCTGGCACTGCCAGCATTTATTGCCCATCCCTAATTGCCCTTGAGAAGGTGGTGGAAAGCCGCCTTCTTGAACCGCTGCAGTCCGTGTGGTGAAGGTTCTCCCACAGTGCTGTTAGGAAGGGAGTTCCAGGATTTTGACCCAGCGACGATGAAGGAACGGCGATATATTTCCAAGTCGGGATGGTGTGTGACTTGGAGGGGAACGTGCAGGTCGTGTTGTTCCCATGTGCCTGCTGCTCTTGTCCTTCTAGGTGGTCGAGGTCGCGGGTTTGGGAGGCGCTGTCGAAGAAGCCTTGGCGAGTTGCTGCAGTGCATCCTGTGGATGGTACACACTGCAGCCACAGTGCGCTGGTGGTGAAGGGAGTGAATGTTTAGGGTGGTGGATGGGGTGCCAATCAAGCGGGCTGCTTTGTCCTGGATGGTGTTGAGCTTCTTGAGTGTTGTTGGAGCTGCACTCATCCAGGCAAGTGGAGAGTATTCCATCACGCTACTGACTTGTGCCTTGTAGATAGTGGAATGGCTTTGGGGAGTCAGGAGCTGGGTCAGAATACCCAGCCAGTGACCTGCTCTTGTAGCCACAGTATTTATATGGCTGGTCCAGTTAAGTTTCCGGTCAATGGTGACCCCTAGGATGTTGATTGTGGGGGATTCGGTGATGCTAATGCCGTTGAATGTCAAGGGGAGGTGGTGAGACTCTCTCTTGTTGGAGATAGTCATTGTCTGGCACTTGTCTGGCGTGAATGTTACTTGCCACTTATCAGCCCAAGCCTGGATATTGTCCAGGTCTTGCTGCATGCGGGCTCGGACTGCTTCATTATCATATGGATTTCATTTTCGTCGGATCTCACAAATTGTTCGTTTAATTTGGAAACTTGGTATGCAATTCATCTTCGGTGTGTTCGTTAAACATATTTATGAAAGGAATTCTGCCGTTTAACCAATGACACGCAGACTGTATTCTTGATTTCTAACACGACACATTCGTATTTATGACTCGACAACACAATGGGTTCATCATTGAGGGTTGGGCTCTGACATCATCCCCCTCCTGACAATCAAGAAGTTACATTTTATTTACAAACGAAGGAAGTAAAAGTGTGAACAACCACAAATGTTATTCTAACATTTGCAACACGTGCTAACATTTATAGTTTGTGTCAAAGCATTATATTGAAGACTGCTTATTTATATTAGGTGACCATCATGAACTAATGGTACAGAATTCCTAATTAATTTATATTATAGAATAGAATCATAGAATCATACAGCACAGGCGGAGTCCATTCGGTCCACCATGCCTGTGCTGGCTCTTTGAAAGAGCTATCCAATTAATCCCACGCACCTGCTCTTTCCCCATATGCCTGCAATTTTCTCCCTTTTCAAGTATTCATCCAATGCCCTTTTGAAAGTTATTATTGAATCTGCTTCCACCTCATTTTCAGGCAGTGAATTCCGGATCATCACAACTCGCTGCGTAAAAAAATGTGCGACATGACTAACGATGTAAAGGAATGCATTCCAAATTAATCCTTCAATTAATTAAATGCAAAGTCCCACAAGTAAACGGAATGCTATCCGAGGGAGACATTTTTGAATTTACACGTTCTCCTCTTGTCTATTTTACTATGCACGAGACGTCGACGTCCTCCCTGCAGGTGACAGGAAGAAAATGATCTATTCCAGGCCCTTGCCTGGTCGATCTTTGATTGTCCTGTAGCAGCTGGTATCGGAAGTAACCATTCCCTGAGATTGACACTCCCTTGCTCTGTGTGTGTGTGTGTGTGTGTGTGTGTTTGTGGGGGGGGGGGGGGGGGGGGGATGGGGGTGGCGGTTGCGTGCCGTCCATTGCACAAAAAACAGATAAGAAATATAGGAAACATTGGAACAGGAGTAGGCCATTCAGCCCCTCGTGCCCGCTCCGCCATTTGATAAGATCATGGCTGATCTGTGATCAAACTCCATATACCTGCCTTTGGCCCATATCCCTTAATACCTTTGGTTGCCAAAAAGCTATCAATCTCAAATTTAAATTTAGCAATTGAGCTAGTATCAATTGCCGTTTGCGGAAGAGAGTTCCAAACTTCTACCACCCTTTGTGTGTAGAAATGTTTTCTAATCTCACTCCTGAAAGGTCTGGCTCTAATTTTTAGACTGTGCCCCCTACTCCTAGAATCCCCAACCAGCGGAAATAGTTTCTCTCTATCCACCCTATCTGTTCCCCTTAATATCTTATAAACTTCGATCAGATCACCCCTTAACCTTCGAAACTCTAGAGAATACAACCCCAATTTGTGTAATCTCTCCTCGTAACTTAATCCTTGAAGTCCGGCTATCATTCTAGTAAACCTACGCTGCACTCCCTCCAAGGCCAATATGTCCTTCCGAAGGTGCGGTGCCCAGAACTGCTCACAGTACTCCAGGTGCGGTCTAACCAGGGTTTTGTATAGCTGCAGCATAACTTCTGCCCCCTTGTACTCTAGTCCTCTAGATATAAAGGCCAGCATTCCATTAGCCTTATTGATTATTTTCTGCACCTGTTCATGACACTTCTATGATCTATGTACCTGAACCCCTAAGTCCCGTTGGACATCTACTGTTTTTAACTTTTTACCATTTAGAAAGTACCCTGTTCTATTATTTTTTGATCCTAAGTGGATGACCTCACATTTGCCTACATTGGATTCCATTTGCTACTGTTTTGCCCATTCACCTAATCTCTCAATATCCCTTTGTAATTGCATGTTTTCATCTACACTGCTTACAATGCCACCAATCTTTGTTTGTTTCATTTGTTCATCGGATGTGGGCGACGCTGGCCGTTATTGCCCATGGCCTGGTTTCCCTGAGAAGGCGGTGGATGGCTCTCCAACGATGGTATTACATTATGCGGTCAATGTCCACAACGTGCATGGTGCGTGACTTTTATGGTCAACTTGGAAGTGATGGTATTCCCACGATATTCATACTCTTGTGATTGATAGAACGGTCGCTATTTTGTGATTTGGAATAAGTTGTAACCTCCGTTAACACTAATATTAAATAAACCAATCGTAGACCCCTGATAACTGCTGGGCTAAATTGATGGTTCCTGATTCCAAGAAGAAAGATCCACAGAAAAAAGTTTTCTTTTAAACTGTTTAATCTCCTTGCAGTTCTGTTGAAAGGTCATCGATCTGCAACCTTAGCTCTGCTTCGCTCTCCATACTGATGCTGCCTGTCCTGTTGAGTGTTTTCCAGCATTCTTGCCACTCTTTGGGCAAAGAAGTTTCTCTTGAATTCCCTTTTGGATAAGCGTCAACAGGGGGCGCTGCAAGACTGCTAAACTGCCTTATAGTTTCTCATATGATTTTTGCATCGATTTTTAAAAAAATATTCCATCATCCATAAATATGAATTATTAAACTTGACTGGCGATAATTCAATCTTACATGTTTGCATACTGAAAATTCCTCTATGGCCCTCGCCCCTCCCTATCTCTGTGACCTCTTCGAGCGCTACAACTCTCTGAGGTCTCTGTGCTCCTCCAGTTCTGGTCTCTTGCGCATCCCCGATTTTAATCGCTCCACCATTGGCTGAGGTGCCTTCAGCTGCCTAGGCCCTAAGCTCTGGAATTCCCTCCCTAAACCACTCTGCCTCTCCACCTCTCTCTCTGCTCCTTTAAGGCGCTCCTTAAAACCTACCTCTTTGAGCAAGCTTTTGGTCACCTGTCCTGATATCACCTTATGTGGCTCAGTGTCAAATTTTGTTTGATAATCGCATCTGTGAAGCGCCTTGGGGACATTTTAGCACGTTAAAGGCGCTATATAAATGCAAGTTGTTGTTGTTGTTGTTGTTGAATATAAACCGATAAAATGTACAAATGAAAATAGATATTTTAAGTGCATATACAAATTGGGGACAACACGATGCGGCATCTTGAGAATCAATTGGAGAAAATAACATCAATGTGAAGCATTCAATAGTAAACAATTTTACAACACCAAGTTATAGTCCAGCAATTTTATTTTAAATTCACAAGCTTTCGGAGGCTACCTCCTTCGTCAGGTGAACGATGTGAAAATGCCACATCGTTCACCTGACGAAGGAGGTAGCCTCCGAAAGCTTGTGAATTTAAAATAAAATTGCTGGACTATAACTTGGTGTTGTAAAATTGTTTACAATTGTCAACCCCAGTCCATCACCGGCATCTCCACATCAATCACTCAATAGGCATAGTTTTGCAATCAAATGGATTATGATTAAACAAATCAAATTTAAAAAGTAAACTGGAAATTACAAATCAATTTCGGTTTCTTTAAAACATATATTAACTGGCTGTAGGTATGTTATCATCACCTGAAACATCATTACGACAGGTGACCAAAAGCTTGGTCAAAGTGGCAGGTTTCAAGGAGCGTCCTGAAGGAGGAGAGCGAGGCGGAGAGGTTTAGGGAGGGATAAGCGTCAACAGGGGGCGCTGCAAGACCGCGAAATTGACAAAGTTTCGTATCTTAATCTGTGTGGATTTTTGTTCAAATTATTCCAACTTCCATTAAGAACCTGAATCAACCAAACTTCAGTTTGCGTTAACATTTTTTAAAGTGTAAAGCCTATATTTTCTATCTGTGGAACATAAGCGATACAATAACGAAATCTCTTTCCAACCAATGTTCCTCGGTCAGTAATTCCATTTATTATGTTAAAAGGACTGAAAATATTCCCTGGCGCAAAATGAATAGAACTGATTAAAACTTAAATTGCAAGCTCCGCAACACGCTTTTGTGAAAAAAAGATACAGTCCTGGTAAATCTTAACTCAACATATATGTGATCTTATTGAAGAACAGGGGGAGAATAATAGGTCAGATAATGTAATATGGCTTGTGATGAAAAAAAAAATCTCAAAATGCAAATTCACGACATTAATCAAATAAAGGAGGAGGCAGCTCGTATAAGACGGTTACATTTTCCCTAGAGGCGAAATGTAAGTCCTATAATATCGCGTTTAATATTCTCATCCTTGTTTTCAAATCTCCCCATGGCCTTGACCCTCCCTATCTCTGTAACTTCCTCCAGCCCTACAACCCTCCGAGATCTCTGCACTCCTCCAATTCTGGCTTTTGGTGCATCCTCCGATTTCCTTCGCCCCTCCAATGGCGGCCGTGCCATCAGCTGCCTTCGCCCTAAGCTCTGGAATTCCCTCCCTAAACCTTTCCGCCTCGCTCTCCTCCTTAAATCCTACCCTCTTTGACCAAGCTTTTGGTCACCTGTCCTAATATCTCTTCATGTGGCTTGGTGTCAAATTTTGACCCATAACGCTGCTGTGAAGCGCCGTGGGACGTTAAAGGCGCTATATAAATGCAAGTTGTCGTTGTTATTTACTATGTTTGAAGGAATAGTTAGTTCCTGCAACTTAATGATTCAAAACTTCATAAAAGAGAAGAGTTTTGAGAGGTGCAACTGACACTGAAATGGACGTTTGCACTTTTGCAAGTTGCAACCCGCCTTTTTGCGGTGTAACTGAATTCCGGTTGTGTCATGCAGCTGATGAGTGATCTTACTGTTTGAAACTCAGCGGAAAAAACACATGAGATACTATCTTAGAGATGGACGTATTTTAAAACTTTCCATTTCCCCCTGGGTGTCAATAACACCTGTAACTCCACCTTCTATCTGAGTGACCTACATTTACTGTGGAAAAAGACACAATTGCACCTGAGTTTGCATTGTTACCATGCCAACCCGCACCCACTCCCCGGAAACATGTGTTTAAGTGGGTCGAAGTGAAATCGGTCAGCAAAAAGCAAGTTGCAAATTGTGTTGAATATTTGAAACCTAAAAAGTGAACATAAACATCATCAGAAGTAACAGCAATTAATGGACTTTTGGAAGTTTGCAGTTCATCCAATATTTTTTTATCACACTCTTTTCTAAAAAATGGTGAAATGGGCAGACACATTGCAGATGAAATTTAATGCAGAGAAGTGGGAAGTTATTCATTTTGGTAGGAAGAATGAGGAGAGGCAATATAAACTAAATGGTACAATTTTAAAGGGGGTGCAGGGACAGAGAGACCTGGGGGGGGGGGGGGCTGTGTACACAAATCTTTGAAGGTGTCAGGACAAGTTGAGAAGGCTGTTAAAAAAACATACAGGATCCCGGGCTTTATAAATAAAGGCATAGAGTACAAAAGCAAGGAAGTTATGCTGAACCTTTATAAA